>NC_135497.1:411796971-411976971 GCF_052857255.1 Amblyomma americanum
GCACTGTGTGCAGGCCTAAATTCTGCAGATCTGGCCCAACGACCAACAGTCTGGCTGGCTAACTGGCTCCCTTCTTGATAAAACAGCTCTGCTCAACATGACACCGTATTTTGCACCTGATCTGCATAACTCGGCGCCTCGTCAGCGCTGGACTACAGTTCGGCCGGCAGCTCATCACGGCCGCGCTCGTGTCCCGCGCCACATATGGTACGTTTGGGTACGGCCTACCCAGAAGCATGTGCAGTGACCGAAGGACGTGTACAGTGAGGTCATCCGTGCAGTGACAGACTTTGGCACCATGCCCAGCTGTACAGAGAGTACCGCTGTGCGCAACTCCCGGCTCCTGATCATGTCCTAATCCATTGTCGTAGCGGGGACGAGCTCTGTCATCGTTCGACATCTCATGCCCGGGCACCCTTGACAGCAGTATGGTGGACTCCAAAACCGCAATTACAGCCCGTACCACCGGCGCCCCTGTGGGGAATGTATTGCAGTTCGCCGATTCGCGATCCGCGCCGCTACCCAGAGGCCACGCGGTGGCGTGAACCGGCATGTGGAAAGCCTCGGACTTGTTATCAGGCGCATTATTGTGTAGACACTACTTTGTGCCCCATGTTCCAAGGTACACGCTCCGCAAGAAGGCTCTGTAACCCAGACGCGACTAAGAGAACGGCTTTCACCACCAGGAACCACCAGACGCCTTGAAGGCAAAACAGCTTGCTGCTCGCGACGTTCTGATCTGGACAGAGAAAGATCAACCGATCATAGAAAATGCCTGTATTTACAACGACAGCCAGACAGTGATACGCCTTTGCATGCTGTTTAGAAGAAAGCGCAAAAAAATTAATGGGGATGAGCTCAGCTAATCCAGGATATACAAAGCGAAAGATATCGGCGTTCATTGTGTTCTTTGGCGTTGGCGTTGACAATGTTCTAGATGGCGATGGCTTTGAGCAAAGGAAGGGCGCATAACTGGCTCCCTGGATATGCGGACGCCTCATTCATAGTAGTAGTAGTAGAAAACATTTATTCCAAAAAGGTAGGATAGAGAGGCGAAAATACAGATTTTGGGTGGAGTCCTTATTTCAAGATCCCAACGTCCACCGCAGTTACCCTTGCTTGGGATATCAGCTTTCGCTGCGTCGCCATGTCAGAGCTGAGCAGGGCAGACTCCCACTGTTCCTCGGAGTGATGTTTGTCTAGTTCGGGGGGCTTGGGACCGGAGCAGCCCCATGTTACATGATATGTTGTTGGAATTCCGCCACACCAGGGGCAGATGCTGTAATATCTGTCGGGGAAGATGATGTGGTACTTGTGTAGGTTAGGAAAGGTGTTCGTTTGTAGTTGTCGCCATTCCCTCGCCTCTGCCGCCGTTAGCTTACAGTGTGGTGGGGGATAGACTTGTCTTTGTGTTCGGAGAAGGAGGAGGCGCTCGCCGTACGTAGAGGGGAGAGGGTGAGGTCGGGGAGGTTAGTCGCTCGGTTAGTATATCCTCGAGCCAGACGGTCCGCGGCCTCGTTTCCCTCGAGCCCCTCGTGCCCAGGAGTCCAAGTGATTTGGTGCTTGCATGTGGAATTTTGAACTTGTGGGGTAGTCAGAATGGGAGCGACGGAGTGTGGAAGTCTGCCAGAGAGGAAGAGGCGACACGCGGACTGGGAGTCGGTAATAATTTTTAACTCATTTCCCGTAGCATCGCCGTGCTGGATTGCGAGGGCAATTGCAGCAGTTTCTGCTACTGTGGGAGAGCAGTTTCGTAGGGAGGCGCTGGCGATTTCCTTGAAATTGGTGTCCAAGACGACCGCCACCGAATTTGTTGAATCGGGGTAAATGGCTGCGTCGAAGTATACAGCATTATGTGCCTGTCGATGTGTGCGGCGCAGATAGTCCACTCGCGCCTTTCGTCGTCCCTTTTGTGAGTCCGAGTGCATGTTCTTCGGCAGTGGAGCTACATACACGCGAGTTCGCAGAGTTGAGGGTAGGTCTCGGTTGTCCTGGACGGCGCGTATGTCAGCCGGGGAACCCACTCTTTCCAAGATTGCGGGTCCAGCTTTGGTGGTGAGGAGGCGTTCCTTTTGCGATGCTAGGACGGCTTCTCGAATTTCTTCTATTGTGTTGGTCAGCCCCAGGTCCTCGAGGTGGCAGTTGGCCGTGTACATCGGGAGGCCTAACTCATGTTTGTAGGCGGTACGGATGATGGCATCTGCTTTGTCTCGCTCATTCACCAGAAGTGGTAGGAATGGGAGACCGTATGACAGGCGGCTCATAACTAGAGCCTGTATCAGTCGAATTGTATCCTCCTCTCTCATGCCTTTTCGGTTGCGGGTGATGCGCCGAATCATGCGGGAGATCTGGAGGGCAGTTATCCGGAGACGCTGTAACGTGTGGTTGGCTTTCCTGTCGCTCTGAAGCCAAAGGCCCAGGATGCGGATAAGACGGACTTCCTTCATTCTCGTGCCTTCGAGGTAAACCTCGATGTCGCCGGGAGATTTGTAGGCATAGCCTGAATGCGGATAATTTCGGATTTGTCGGGTGCGCAGCGGAGGCCGCAATTTGCTGCTTGTCTTTCTACGCAATTGACTGCCTCTTGTAGGGTGTTTTCTTTGTCGGCAAGGCAACCCCAGGTGGACCAGATGGTAATATCATCAGCGTAGATAGTATAGCCGATGCCTTCAATAGCCTCGAGTGCTTTTGCCATGTCGATCATAGCTATACTGAAGAGGAGAGGAGAGATGATAGAGCCTTGGGGAGTGCCTTTGTTGGGTGTCTGCTCTGTGCCGGAGCGGACATCTCCCATGCCAATCGTGGCCGTGCAGTTGCTGAGAAAGTTTTTGATGTAGTTGAAGGTTTTGGGTCCGCAATCGAGCGCGTTAATTGAGCTCTTTCAAAATGGCGTCGTGAGAAATGTTGTCAAAAGGCCTTTCAGATCAAGTGCCATAATTAGGTGCTCGCCGCCTCTCAGGATGTTACTGAGTACTTACTTCTTCCTTGAGAAGGAGGAAAGCGTCTTGCGTAGAAAGACCTTTCCTGAAGCCGATCATAGTGGGTGGAAAGAGGTTGTTGTCCTCTATGTAGTTTTGGAGGCGGGTCTGGATAACGCGCTCGTATAATTTGCCCAGGCAAGAGGTGAGGGAGATGGGTCGTAATGCTTCCAAGCTTGGTGGTTTGCCTGGTTTTGGGATAGTCACAATTTCGGAGTGTTTCCACTCTGCAGGGAGTTCTCCCGCCTCCCATAGGGTGTCATTTATGTAGGTATTGAGGACCTCGATCTGCGACTTGCCCAGGTTTCGAATCATCCCATTTGTGATCTTGTCCGCGCCAGCTGCAGTGTTGCGTGTGGCAGATCGAGCCGCGGCGTAAACCTGGGCAGTGGTGATGGGGGCGTCCAGCCTCTCATTTGGGCCTCCCGTGTACGAGATTGTGCTGGGAGGATGGGGGGCGCCGATGTATTTGGTTTTGAGGGCGGTGAGGAGGACCGCGTCGTCTCCGGGGTACAGATGGGCGATTTTATTGAGTGTACGGTTAGTGGCAGACCGCGATGTTTGCGGATCGACGAGGCTGCGGAGGATCGCCCAGGTGCGGGAGGTCCCCAGCGTGCCACGTAGTGACCCGCAAAATTCTTGCCAATTCTGTTGAGAGAGGTGTTGTGCATACTCTTGTGCTTCTGCCGTGATCTGTGATATGCGGAGTCTCAAGGGACGATTGAGGCGTTGGCGTTTCCATCTGCGAACCAGAGTCCGTCGGGTCTGCCGCAACTTCAGAAGGTGACGATCGGCCGCCGGATTATCGGGTGTGCATTCAATCAATCAGCGAATGGAGTGAAAAGATTCGGAAAGCACACAAGGAGGCCACCACAGAAGTACAACGCCTCATTCGTGCTTTGATTCGTGGTGAGAGAGAGAGAGAGATGTGGAATGAATGAATTAACGCTGACAGCGTTGTGGCTGACATGCGGCACTGCAGCAATACCCAGGCCGCAGCGTTCATCTGGTCCTCAATCTCTCGCGATCGACCATTAGCTGCATGCCACCTCCCAGGGTGGCAGGGAGGGCGCGCTGCCTATCCAGTGTGCGGAACGCAATCAAAGCAGGTTTTTGACACCAACGCCATGTGCATGAAAGCGAGATTGAGGTCTCCACTGACCCACGGAGCCGGTTGTGCGCCTTCCCTTTCGTGAAAATGAACAGCCTTTGCAAAGTTGTCAACGCAAATGAATTCTATGAATGCCGCCGGCTCACTTGTTTTGTTTGGTTTTTGAGGAAAGGAAATGGCACAGTAACCGTTTCACATATCTCGGTGGACCCCCGAACCGTGCCGTAAAGGAAGGGATAATGGAAGGAGGGAAAGAAGAAAGAGAAAACTGAAAACTGAAAGTTGCATTTTGAGGAAAGGCGCGGCGCTGTGCAGTGGCGGAACACCTGTGGCTCGGTGTGACTAGGGAGCGAGAGAGAGAGAAAAGGCGATGGAGTCGGCGGCGGCCACCTGCACCGTGCGTGACGTCACTCGTGCTCCGACATACGCCGGCTCGAGCGAAGCGCGGTGTTGACTAGCGTACGGAAGCTTTTCGCTTCAAAAACGGACGAGGGACGGAGTAGAGGACACAAAAACACGTTCACGAGCCAACATATAGCTGCGCACGTCCCACGCCATCGACACATCGACACGCATGTGTCGTGTCTACCGGCGCATACCGGAGAGTGAAGCAACGCACGCCTATTTGAGCGAGTTCTACGTAACCGCCACAGCGACGCCTTTTCCCTTCGAGTGTCATTCTGCCGTGAGTACGGCAACCGAAGAAGCAGCGACAGAGACGACGAGAGTTAGGTGAACTTCTATAATAGGTCTGTGAACGCTTATATTTCCTTCTGGCCTGCCACGTGCATGCTAAATGTGTGCAGAAAAAGCCACACACGATCAATGCGTTTCATGCGGCAGAGTATGCGTTAGCATAAGTGTTCACCCCGACGATGGCGGGTGGCGTGGTCCAGTCCATCAATCAGCGTGCGACACGCCGTACCTCCTCGCCACTCTCCTCACACCTCGATTGGTGACCGCGGTTTCCCCCTCGAGAGACGTCGCCTCCCGCCTACTCGCCCTCCCCCTATCTCCTGTTTCCCTCTGCCATCTTCCTACCTATCCCTCTGGCCCTTTCTCTCTATCCATTTTGTCTATTCTCCCCTGAGGCTTGACAAGCCTTACATGCAGTTTCTCTCTCTCTTCCCTCTCCCACTTTCCGTCGAGGAAAGGTTCTCTCTCTCCACTCTGCCTCCTCTCCACCGAAGCTTCGCACACCAACGCCGGACACTGCGATAATGGGCATTCTGATGCTGGTTTATTAAAACCATTCACTGGCAAGATACGCAAGCCGGATGTGATAGTGTGCTGGCGGGCTTACAGTGAGCGGTGACTGCGTCCGGAAGATGCTGTGGCGCGTTTACCGCCCATACAAACGAGCTGACCTGTCTGCAGTAGGACGGCCACGCCAACCATATGAAATTGCTTTGGCAGTGCACTAAGCTTGTGGACCTGCGGTGGAAGCACCAGAACCAAGTTCCGGCTTCGAGGAGGAGGCCCGCTGTTCAGCGGAAGTTGATCGGGCGACAGAGACCGTCATCTTATAATCTTATAATCGTCATCTTATAATAATCATCGTGATGTTACCAGGTGCGGTCTTATGAACAACATAATTCGTCTATTCGCCCAAAGGCAGGACTGTTGGGCGAGAACAGCGCAGACCAAAGTGTCCTGTCGAATCGAGAGGCCAGGGGAAATCTTGAGCATCCACTGGATGTCGTCGCACCCTTAGACGACGCAGTGCCTTCCCGACAAGTATCTTTTGCACATTTGAACGTGCTGCTATCAAACGGCGAACTTCTAAGAAGTTGTAATAGACAAAAAACGACGGCGCCGCAGAGCTTCCATTAGACGCAAGATTAAGGCGTTCCGTCTGCGCTTCTTCGACCCCACGGCCCTCCGTGCTGCTCGTCCCGACAGATGACGCCAGGGGTCTCGCAGCTGCTATGCACATAAGAAAGCGTGGTTACATAAGAGTTTCGTCTTGTATGTGCTTGAAGGACGTGCGAAATATAGAAGTAAAACAAATAGCGCTGTGCTTCAAATCACTGCGAGTCCTCTAGCTTGTAGCGCCGTCTGGAAGGGCTATGCGATGTGGTCATAACACAGATGCAAGCGGTGAACGGAATGCGAGAGCAGCCGATTATTGATGTTTAACCAATGGTACTTATTACCATGTGGATAAAAAAATTTCGTAAACTTGACTCTGCGATGACTAGTTCCGAATGCAGTCTACCACACAGGGACTAGTAGTGTTGTAACGTTGAGCAGAGCAGGTCGCGCTGGAAGTTTGGCAATTTCACTTCCTTACGAAGGTTAGACTATTTTCCGCAACGCTTGTTAAGCATTCGTACAAAATCTGGGCCTGCCATTCTGGCTTATCGGCTATGGCCTTCTCCTGATAGTCTCGATGTCGCGAATTCGATGCGTGAGGGCGGTGGCCGCATATTAATGCGAAAGCATGACTTGCCTCCCTGAGGGAAACCCCCACCGTCATCAGAAACCCGTGGCCGAAATGCAGCACGAAAATGACGTCGTCACCGCTCCTGGAGCAATAGGCGGCCGGCGTCCCCACCGTCACGTACCTCAAAGCGCGATTGAGGGGTCCGCTGACCCAGGTAGCCAGCTATGCGCCTTTCCTTTCCTCAAAATTAACGGAGTCGTAACTTTCCCCTGGTTTCGAGAAAAGGAAAGGTGCTTAACTGCCTCAGTTTGTAGGTGGACGCCTACGCCTACTCACGGCGTGATTGATGTGTCCACTGACCCAGTGAGCCATTTACTCTTGCTCTCGCATTTACACATCATAAGAATTGCTTAGGTGTCCCTATAGTTATTGATTGAGTGGAAATGCAAAAGCTTCAATATCCCGTTTTATTTTGGCTTCTGGCAATGAAGTCCAGACAATGAAGTCCAGTCAGTTCCCCAATGTGAAGTTTTTTAGTGCTCGACTACTGATCCGAAGTTCCCGGGTTCGAATTCGACCGCGGCGGTTGCGTTTTTATGGAGGAAAAACGCTAAGGCGCCCGTGTGCTGTGCGATGTAAGTGCACGTTAAAGATCCCCAGGTGGTCGAAATTATTCCGGAGCCCTCCACTACGGCACCTCTTCTTCCTTTCTTCTTTCACTCCCTCCTTTATCCCTTTCCTTACGACGCGGTCCAGGTGTCCAACGATTTATGAGACAGATACTGCGCCGTTTCCTTTCCCCAAAAACCAATTATCATTTAGTGCTCAGAGCTTCGCTTTTCTTAAGACGGGCAAAAACTCTGTTAAAAAAATTCTTGCCGCCTCCCTACCTAACCTCTCGGCTGTCTGTGTCGTTTATTCATTTCAGTGGCGAATATCTCCCCAATATTCTGGTTCTCTGTCCCAATAGATCTCTTTCTCTGAATCTGCTCTTGCCTGGCATTCCTCAAAATTCTGTCATTCCGTGTTTGTCACTTGTCTATACAATGGTATTTAAAACGCATGCCCATATAAAGCGAGTAAAATCTAGATGCCAGCGAAGGCTTAGCACTCGGATCCACACAATCATCGTAGCCAGGAAATGCTAGAGACGTCCTATATATGTAGGCCCCTTAAATCTACTTCAAAGACACCAGACCTTCAGCCTCAGTCGAGCGGACGTGTTTTCCCTTCATCCGTTAGGAAACTTTAGTCTTTGTCTGTCAGTTGAATTTTGCTTTCTTTTTCTCCACTACCTCGACAAGCCGAAGACGTGAGTGACCACGTGATGCCGCGTAGGGCCTTCCGATTGGCGCGGTCGGAGCAATCGGCTGCGGCGAGCGTCATGGAAATGAGGCTTAAGCGCGACGATCACCGCCAACTTCCGGTTCTGCTTCCTGTTTCCCGGGGCAGATGCCTAACGACGTCCAGTGGCAATTGAGAATTGGCTGCCGCCCCAGTGGCTGCCGCCGGATCTCCAGACGTGCTTCGCTGCGGGGCAGCTTCCGGCTAATGCCAGCGTAGCACCGCTTCCGAATGTCGCGCTTCCGCTTCCAATTCCACTTCCGCTCTCCGCAGAACTTCGTCTTTCTTGCATTTTTTGCTGCGTCTTCCACGAACGTTGGACGTGACTATTCGGGATACGCCTCTGGGGAGTTTTTTGGCTTCTCCCCCCCCCCCCTTTTCCCTTCGTTTGTCGCGTCGAAATCGATTGGCCAGTGTCAGGGGCGAAGGAAAATCTAATCACGAGTTCGAAACTCGCAGGAAAAGAAATGTTGCCCAATGTGTCATCTGCATTTGACCAACGCTCCATTAGCAGAGGAGGACGCTAGGAAGATAAACTGTTTTCGGGACGAAAAATTTATGCGCACAGCATAGTCAGCTACAAAGTGATACCAAAGCTTTCTAGCTAACTTCTTTATGTCAGTGATCCCGCCAATTTTCTTCGAAACCGCCAGAGACTCTTTTGCCTTCATATGGAGTGAGTACTTTCTTCTGCATATGCGCCGTGCTTTCAACACTTTGATGTCCAAATGCGCCCCGACTCCAGAGCCATACGCAGCGCACGGCTATTAGACGAAAGGCTTTATCATGCCCAAATATAGTTAATCAAAAACACTGGAGAGTTAAGCTAGTTGGAAGTCTCCGGAAGAAACGCCAGAGTACGTACAGTCTTTGCCAAGCGGGCTTGCAGCCGAACGACGGCGCTGCAATCTTCAGCGCTGGCTGCTACTCCCCCGCTGCGAGTGTAGACTGGGTGACGTAAACCTGCGCCTTCTCTCAGTATTGCAGCACTACAAAGGCGCGAAATTTCTCGCCGCACATACTACCTGCTTACTTCTTATAATCCAAGAAAGAAGGGCGAGAGCGCGGGCTTATGTCTCCCAGCTTACACTCGCAGCCGGGAGCAGCGGCCAGCGCCGTGGACCGCAGCGCCACCGCTCGGCCGAGAGCCCGCTGCCGTCGCGGCTGCTCGGTTACTTTTTTTTTGGCAAAGGCGGTGCGTATGGAGCAACGGCAAAGTCTATCACTGTTTTGCATTAGGACTGGCTGTGCCATAACGTCGAATACAGGCGGGAATAAGATTGCCATCGACATCAAGAACGACTCCAGTCGTCATTGGCCATGTACAGCATTTGTCAAAAGTGAAGAGTACAAAGGGTTTGCTTCCAAGCCGGGTAGCGGAACTCTTGTATAGCATACATCGCAGTTTGGAACGCTGGTGATGCGTTGAGAGATTTGGAACGCTGATGATGCATAGCGAACCGCACAGCGAGGCCCGCTTGGGCTGTTTACTTTTGGCAAAGGTTGTGCATTGCTATGACCATCTCTGCAATGACAAGTGTCTTCACCGCAGAAAACTCTCTCCTCCAAGCGAACGAGAATGTTAAAACGGTAGACCGAAAGTGGGCAAATATGCCTTGTGAGGTCGCTTGATTCAGCTAAAGCCTGAAATGGGCACTCCCATGGAGTGAGAACGGGGCAGTGCAACTGCGGTCACTAGTTCGCCTCGCTGGAGAGCGACAAGTCTAGCAGAGTTTGTGTGTCGGCTTATATGCAAGAAGCGAAGGTCGTGCGCGAGTTAACCATGTTGTTACACGATCCATATTCGGGCAGTGAAGAAGAGGAGTCTAGGTAGGTAACTCAGCAGCCGGGGAGTTTGGATGCTGCTGTTGACTTGCCAACCACGGACGCTTCACAAGAGATAACACAGATGACATCTTTGTTTTCAGCAGTCAGCCACCCTTGTATTCAGCCACTCTGATATTTTCACACTGGGATTCCAGGAAGAATGAAGTTTTCCTGATTTTATTGCTCACCTCGACATGATGTGATGGGCGGCTACAAATTTTCGCCCTTTAAAGGGGTAAAGACACAAATTTTTTGCATTTAAGAATGCCTACGGGTCTTGTAGTCATGAAAATGAGCTGAAAATACAAGCGCGCAGAGTGAACAATTAATTACAAATAATTTTGTCCCGGTAGTTTCGGTCTCGGTCGGTTCCAACTCTGGAGTACACCTTGATGGCACGGTCGGCCTGCCAACCTGTGTTCCCACTTTCTGGTGATGACGGCGTCTCAAAATAATTGGTGGAAATGTACCTCGATGTCACTAGATTCGGGTGGAAATTTCTAGCGTCTGCTATCGCTCAGAATAGTAATAAAATATGTTGACTGAAACTTGTACAAAGCATCTCCTTACGCCTTCAAAACAAATATATTGTTTGTTTGCGTTAGAAGTTTTGTCTGTACCCTTTTATAATCTTCTAACGCTCGCTGTAGATTGAATTCGTAAAATATCTCGTCTCGGTTTTAATTATCGTGTACCATAGGTTTCGGGTATCAATGAAACCAACCCCTCCTTGCTGTGCCATGCCCGTCCAAGTTGATAAAACCACATTCGCGCGCGTGCTGGGCGCAGCCTTCAGTCTCTCTCCCCGGCAGTGTTCTACATGCCTTTTCAGATCACAAAAACTTGCAGAATTATGATGTCTTAACAAAATAGCTTCACCATTAATAACTGCATGCTCTTCTATTCTCTATAGAAAAATTGCCTTACCTCTAATAAATAAGTAGTTTATTATTCTGAATCACAGAGTTGTTTAATTATGAGAAGACAAACAAAACATCTGCTCTGCTGTGGAAAACATCCTTCAATCCCATTAACCTCCATCTTTTCACGATGTGTCAGCATTTTTTCTCAAAATTGTTTGGTCCAGCTTTGTCCTATGCAACGTTGTTTTTTTTTTTTTAGTATGCCCTTTCGGTATTGCAAGTTGAGGTCACTGCACTAATTTGATCCAGGCAATGCTATATCATTGAGCGAGCAGTCACTGCAGAAATGAAATTCTCAGGACTTCGCTGATAGTCTAAAATGCAGTAAATGGTTCTTTATTTACAAGCATTAGTTGAGGACAGTAATAACTTGATACGAACATATTTTGCGAAATCCTCGTAACTGTCACTTTCACTACTTTGCACAGAGGCAAAGGTCGTTAGCGCAAAGCTTGGCATGTTCGAGCAGGACATGAATGGCCTGGAAATAAAAATATATATATATATTTCCTGCTTTCTTCATGAACTAAGCATAGTGCTTAGCTAGTATCACTTGTTGAAGACAGTGCCATTTGAGATTTCGTTCGGCGTTCTAAAACATTTTGCTTGGATGATGGTTTGTAACAATGGAATAATTTTCTTTATTATTAAGTTCGGTGAGAAAGTAACCTGCTTACCTTCATCAACACTAACAGCACTCGGTACGTGTAATCTTCACAGAAATTGTTAGCATTTTATTTCTAACTTCTTCTTATCAAGGGCGGGTGTTGCGTGGATAACAAAATGGTAGCGAGCGTAACACTGAATGTCGCAGAAACGTAAACAATGGTGCTTACAATTGAGCGCTATGACACAACTTTTTTTTTTAATCAGGGACATGTGAAGAAAGAGAGTGAGAGAGTGGTTGCGGCCTAATCACCTCAACTTGCCGCAATGACTCGATCTTCAACTCGCTGCTGAAAGGAATAGCGGAAGATTATAGCATAAGTGCTTTGTAAAGTAGCAAAGCGGCACAAAAAGGGCGTGCTCTGCAAAACTGGTGTTTCGGAACGAAAAACAGAAGGCAACAGAACTTTCTAATCCCATTGACAAACGTCAACATTAAATAAAACAACTGCATTGGTGTAAAAAATCGCTGAATTCCAGATAAACGTTGTGCAAAAGAACAACGCTTGTCTGCGAATGGCATGTGTTGTACACCGCAGCAGAAACTAGGGGTCATGCTTTTCTACAGGATTAAAGCCTGCCATTTTTCTAACGCCTGCAACTCTAGCTTCGCCTCAGCATTAAACGTCTTGCGGGGAAGCCAATCAATTCCTATGTGAAGCTGCAACACAGTTTTAAGGATGTGGGGATTTTGTAAACTGCTTCGAGAAACGCTTCCTCAGTTTCTCTTCCTAATAGTGAACTAAATTAAAATCGATGAGGTATGCAGTGAAGAAAGTTTTGGTTTCTTACAAACGCAGCCACTAGCTTTTGCAACATTAGGCGCATGCACCGTTTTGGCAGTCTGCCGTACGCACTCCGCATTCATGAGCATTCTAGTTTTTTTTTTAACAAAATTAATTTATTTGTATCGAACAGTTATGAGGCTTGGGTTTCATCGACTTCTGGTGTCCGAATTTCTGTAAAACGCACGGGCATGTATCCAGAGCGCACTAACGTCCTACAGGAAGTAGTGGTTATTTTCAATCCACATGAGTTAATGGTTCACAACCATAATATTTTTAGATAACCTCGAACAGCAGAAAAATTGTAGCAATAATGGCATCCTGATTTTTTAAAATTTTTACAGTTTCATAATTAAAGCATCTCCTAGCAACTTGCGCTCTTCTTCGTCATCAGAGTAAGGCCTAAGTTAATTTTTCTTTACATTTTCAGGTTGCCTAATATTTTATGTGATGGACTATGATTACATTATTTGGCGCTAAATTTTGCAAAATTTCTTCAGTTTGTTTCTCTTTTAATTTTAGGCACAGAATGGACCTTTCTAAGCGAGTGTGGTTTCTTTTTTTTTGTTTTGTTCCTGTTGTGCAAGGACTCTCTGAAATAGAGCCAGCTAGGACTGATTGCAAATGACACGCGCTCGAGTCTCGGAATATCCACGCAGCCCGTACTAGAGCGCTTGGAAATGCAAACTGGCCAGAAAATGAGCTCCCGCCAAACACACTCACAACGTCCACTCGAGTGGCATCCCCACAATAAAGACGCGAGAGAGAGAAAGAAAGAACCTCGCCCTCGCAAAGCGAGATGCTCACAACTGCCGGGTTTACTTATTATCATTCTCCCTGCAGTTCTTTTTCAAGCCCGGAGAAACTCCACAGCGCTCAAAGGGAGAGCGCGGTCAAATAAGGCACCCGCGGACGCCGGCTATGAAAGATCGCGGAGAAGTCTCTCCACCAAGAAGCGACGCCGAGGTCAAAAAGTGAAGCGCCTCGCGGGGAGGTGAATTGGAGTCCGACAACCAGCGCCGCTCGCAGCACATAAATCTTCTTTCCGGTCAGAGAAAGTTAACCTCTATCAAGCGAGCGCCTCCCGGTCATCCCTCCGGCCCCCATCGTGTTCATCTGCCAGCGGCCTTCGTCGCGTACGCGATATCATTTTCACTCACTCCCTTTTCTTAAGAGACGACAAAGTATCGCCGCCTGAATCCTTGGTTCCTTCCTCATTTTCATCGTCAGCCTTCTTGCGTCCTTCTCATGCGAGCCGCACACGGTCTCAAGCCCTGCTTTTTTTGTATTTGGTTTTCTGTTTTGACTCTCAAAGACCTATAGTGACCATAACTCACTCTACAAAGCGCGGTCTACGCTTGACATTGCTGGGAAAAAGAGAACGAAAAATGACCTTTAAAAAAATAGGCACGTAGGTGAAAAGAAAAGAGAGCAGATAATGTGGCGAAAGACTTCCAGTGCAGAAAGTCGCATCAAGAGCGGGGCTAAGCTCTCTAATGGATCAACTTGGCGACTCAGGGCGCAATAGTATGAACGAGAATGAAATGTGACCCCTGGCGGCCGCCTATAGGGCAACGCGCAGTGACTAGGAGGGGGAAGAAAAAGGAAGGCAGAAAGACCGACGGCGAGGATGACATCCGAAGAAAGCTCAGAGTCCTAGTAGATCGATTGGAAGGACTGACCAGTGGATATCGTTCACGCGATGGCGGAGTAGTTGATGACAAGTGGTGACAAGTTTGAGAACAGTTCAACGGGGCTGCAAGGACCAATGTTTTTAATGCTTGTACTCTGTACTTGAAGAAAAACGCTCTGCTCGTTTTTTTTTTTTATTCGATGTCATGAAACAAAGAGGAAGCACTCAATAAAAATGCCAAAACGTGACACTTCAAAGGACTTGAGAACAAAAACAAGCTTCTGCAGTTTTGACTGTGCTATAATAGGTAACAAATATCGAAAAAATGGCGACTTAAGATGAGCCTCTTTCTCCACAAAGTCGAGTCGTGTCGCGGAACGACTGAGGAGAGAAACGAGACACTTTAGTTGAAAGCAAAAAAAAATAATATTGCGAGATTTGAAACTTGGCACCGCACTTATGTGACGCTTTCTTTCTCTTCTTGTAAGGCCCAGAAAAGCAGTGGAGAAGTGCAAAGTCCGAGGCTCGTTTTCCTTCGAAGAGGACCTAAGAGCACCAAGCTTTTTCGGTGGCGCTAAAGTACAAGCAAGTACCAACAATAGCGGTAATAATACCACGCCCACCCGAGAGGCAAGAAAGGCAGGAAAAGCAATCGCCCATCTTTCCTCGGTTTTCTCCTTCAAAGGCTCACCACAAATGTTTCTTTTGATTTTTCCCTCCTTCGCCATTTCACCGCCCTGAAGAAGAGGACGTTCCTCTTTTTGACCGGCACAAGGCGACTGGCCGCGAGGCGTTGCCTAAGCGGCCAAGATACATGAGCTGTCGGGTTGCACTCGGCACCACCTTCTCTTCATTCTGGCCCAGAAAGCGCAGGCTGCGGGACGGGCAGTGAGCCGGTGGCCGAGGCGGGGGGGGGGGGGGGGGGGGGGGTGTTACCCACGGCCCGCCACCTTAAGCCGACGAGCAGCTCTCTTTCCGCCGCTTCCTCCTCCGCGCTCCCGAAACGATGATGACGATGGCGATGTCTAGCGCTTCATCGAGTTGAAAGGTCGGCCATCGTGACCATGCAACCGTTTCTGCCGCAACGCCGGCGATGCCTTCTTATTTTTAAATCGTGCTAGGGGGCACTTTCCGCCGCTCTCTGTGTATATACCGCGGTCTTCGCCGAAACCAAGCGTTCGTCTTGTGTTTGCTGCGCCCCGCCCAATGCGTTTCGCTTGGCCGTTCTTTTATGCCTTTTCGCTCTTCTTTCCTATTATCATCCTCTGCGTTTGACGTCCTTCTCTCAAGTGCTGCGGTGAACGCGAAATCGCCTCGGCCTCTTTCCGCTTCCGGTCTCGACTTACTTTTTTTCCGGCTCATCGTATGTTGTTCGTCTGCACTTCTCTGTTCGCTTTCTTGCGCATTTTTTTTGTTCCTGGCCCAAAATAATTCCACTGAATGAGGCTACATATGATGGCTCCGTTATGAGTATGTTGTAGTTCCCCCAGACTAGATTCATGAGAGAAAGAGCTGCCGTGGCGCTCCCATAAACGCAATGCACTGATTGCAACCAGTTTTGCTCGCTAGGTTTTTATGTGCTTTTGTCTTCTTCCTTCTCAATTTACTAAATCGCGTGGTCCTTATATTTTGCCCCTTTATCGTTTTTCACCCCATCATCTTGCGGTCGCGCACGATACCAGTCATGCAGATGTACGAGGGCCTCGTTCCCGCTGTATACTCAAATTGCTGGAGCGAATCTCTTCATGGGTGACTGCTGCACAACCGCCTGAAAATTATCGACGCAGTAACTTATGTTTTTCTTTCTGTGAAACTTCAAGAGAACCTTTCCCTCTTCAGTTGCCCTCATCAGCCCCTGAACTCGTCTTCATCGGCTCTGCGGGACTGACCTTCAGCTCGCTACCTTATGCTTTCATTTTATTTATTTCCCCCGTTTCCCTTCGTTATAAACGCGAGGAAATCACCAGCGTCTTGCAGGGAAACTCACAGCAGCGCAATCGGGGCACTCGAAGTTCGACTCCAAGTTTTGGCGGCAAAGCACTGGGAAAATGCCAGACGGACTGCATCCGCCGCTCAGAAAGCGTTCTTCTTTCTGCTGTCTTTCTTTGTGGCTGGCAGCAGCGCGGAACTTGAAATGAAGCGGCGCGCGAAAAGGCGCTAGGCTCGCGCACCCAAGAGTTCAATGGTGAAAATGCACTTCAGCCTTTCCCTTTGAGAACCTCTTTCGGGTGCTCTTTGAGGGCAAGCGGAGAAGGGAGAGGAGGAAAGGAAAGGCAGAGACGACGAGCGTAAAACTTTCTTCATTTGGGGCGAACCCCAGCGAAGCCAGATAAATAGAAATGGCCTGCTTCCGGAAGCTGCTGCTCAGAGTGAAAAGACCATTCGCCGGGAATGACCCTTCTTCCCTTCTCTGCCCTCTCCTTGCACCCCTGGCTCGGCCCTTTATCCGCCGTTGGTACGCGTGGCTCCGTTTTGTATCGTTAACTCGATAGCCTGTGTACTGCCGCGGCGTTATACCATGGCATTAGACTCTTGACACCGTTATTTATCGCTCGCGCTGCCCCGAGAACACGAAATCGCACTTTTCGTTTTATTTTTTTCTCTCTCTATCTAGGGTTTATAGGCTTGGAGAGCACGTTACGCTACCCTCACCTTTTTTCGCTGATTCGGGTCGAGTGTGCTTGGAATTACAATCAAATATGCGTCGAACGACACAGCACGACAGCTATGCGAAGTTTCCTCAAGTACTTAGTGCATGCTGCTGCTGAATAATTTATTGGTCGACGGAGGCGTTGCATCCTATTGGTATATGCTCCTCCTAGAGGGAGTGGCCCTCAATCCAGGGATGCAGTGGACTCGGCTGCACAGCGCGCTCGGGATATCAGCCATTGCTGGCCCTCGCGGCTAGTGCTGCCGGGTGTTCTGTCCCAAGATGTTGCCATCGGGGTGTATGGTCGGGAGAGTGGTAGGAGGTGCGGGCTGTCTTGGCAGGCCCAGGTAGGGTGTGGGTTGTTGGTGGCAGAAAGGGGCACTAGGGTGGGTATTTGGCGGGATACAAGAAGGGCGTTGGAAAAGATGAGGGAAAGGACGAGTTTGCAGAAGGCACCAGTTGACAACGTCCTCTCGGTATGGAGCCGTCTACAACTCTCTAAGTTGTAGACCATATTTGTGGCTGGAGTATTTGCACCATTGAGTTTGCTAGAGTGTATGAGAGGGCACAGTTCGTGCATGCTCGGGGCGACTGATTTCCCTTTAACTCTGCGTGTCCTAGTGTCCAGATGACCGTGATATGTAGAATAGGTGGGAGTGCATGAGCAACCACCCTGCGTAGAGAGAACGCTTGCGCCATCTCTCAACGCACATACAGTTCATGGTGAAAAGTCACTGCTGATTTCCTTGGCGCTCATGAATCCTTATAGTCACAATTCAAAGTAGTTAACTTTGTTTTCTGTGTGTCAAAAGCCTCTACAAGAAGACTGAAATAAGCATTGGGTGAGCAACCAATATGGCTTATTGCAAGCTGAAAGTGATTCAGCAAGCAAAGATGGCCGAGACAGACGCACGAAGAGTAGTACATAATAAAGTGCAAAAAAAGAAAAATTGATTAGATAGACGCGGATTTAATTATTTTGCTGGTTCTGCAGCACCGCCAAATAAGAGCTTCATAAGGCATTTGTGCCTGCACTGGTAAATAGGAGCCCTGCGCTGCCCAGGCAGCGCTGCGGTTTGTTCCCCCCACGCAACAAAACTACCGACAACAGCCGCTTGAGCTGCGACAAAAGTGAGACAGTATTACGAACTATGAGAGACGCACACATGACTGATAGCGTTGCTCGTCTTGATGCGCCCGACACAGTTCCGTTGCAGAGACGCGCACTGCGTGCACCTTCAGCAAATGCGGACGCTCGTGCCCCGAGTTTGTTGTTGTTACCGTCAGCTCGTAAATAGCACATACCCACAGTACGAAATTGGGCACAAATCTTAGGTTTCCTCTTTTTTTTTCTTTTGGCTAATTGCTGTCTTGAGAGTGCTTCGTGTGTTGATCAAAGCCTTTGCCTTCGCGGATTGGGCTGTGCCTCGTGATGCTGTGCTTGGTATGAAAATGTCAAGCTAAAGCTCTGTATCAGGCTGCTGCGCAAAGAGAATCTAATTCTTTCGGAACAATAAAAAGCGGTGCTTATATGCTCGTGCTTCTGTAATATATGAGCTTCGAGTAGAAATGTGGTAGCTGTTAATGAAACGCTTTCATTATCTGATGTCATCTTAACCCAGAGGACTGTCTCATTTTGTGTGCTTCAGCCTTTCACATCGGAGTTCACTGACGCCAGCCCTCGGAACACTTGGCTTGAAAGAGCGGCCGCCACATGTTGCAACGTCGCCGCACTCACGATAGCCTTTGTGATACGCGTTGAAAACATAATGAAGAGGCGCTGCGTGTGAAGTAGGCGTGCATTCCTACATAGAGCGTGGGAGCTCGTGCCAGACCGAGCTTCTAGGCTGTATTGTGGCGCCCATCAGTGCTGCACGCCGAGCGTCGAGATGACTGGGATATGATTTTGCCGCGTTCAAACGGCTCAGGAGCACTGCCCGCTGCTGGCACTGACTATCGCGTTATCAATTTTGCACTAGAGCGATCTAAAGCAACAAAAGCCAAGTGGTGCACCGGCGCTAATGCTCTTGCATACACAACACTTACTTCTCGGACGAAGAGAGAAGAGCCAGCGCGACAGCATACTCGGTTTCCCACACCGCTATAACAACTAGGGGCACGTGAAAGTGAAATTCTGCTGTGTCGCATGATATGGGAGGCGTCAGAGCGATATTTATGTTGGTTTCCGCAGTCTCCAGATTATAAGCGAGCATTTTGGTCCAGTCCTAGGTAAGATACTAGAGCAGCGGGAAAATTAGCAGGTCAGATGACCTTGACCGTAGTTTGCGCGAATAAAAAGTTCGGTATCGGGAAGCATTCCGGCATCTGGAGCTATTGAACTGAACACAAGGTTGTTTGCTCGCTATCAGTAAGGCAGCGTGTTCTGAATGTCATCGTCGTATTCACTGGCTTGGGCGAGTTTGCGGAAACGACACACACGAGCCCTGTATATCGAGTCGTCCATCGTGTGTCTCGGTCAACCGCTTTTTTTTTCTGTAACCGAGTCATTTCCGTTATTTCCCCGCTGGTACACATGGCCGAGAGCATGGTGGCGTCATTAAGTTCACGGCTGAGAGCGGTTTTGAAGAGGTCACCCGGAGCCACATCGCTTCGACTACTTCATTACCTGATCGCAGACAGCGTTTTGGCGGGACCTTGCGAGAGATCACATGACCACTGACTTCGTCTGCGAGCAATTGGCGCCAAAAACCGTAAGACACCCGTTCCTGAAGGAATACTCAAGAAAGGAACTAGTGTTGCACTAGTCATGTACAGGGTGGTCCACTCTTAGGGTGAACACGCGAGTGCATTGTTGCCTCCTCGCAGCACCACTGCGTTCTACACGGGCGCATAACGAAGGAATGTGCCATTGGCCCATGGAGATGAACCCAGAAGTGATGCTTCGCGTCGTCTGGCACTTCACTCCGATTCGCGCTCGGGCCCATGGCAGACGTACTGACGCTCCGAATAGCGCGGCCACACACTCGCGTGTTCACCCTATCAGTGGACGACCCAGTATCGGCAAGGGAGATTTTCGCAGCTCTTACCATAGGTTTTACAACCCGTGTTTTACTTTCTGCACATCGCCAAGCCTCAAAAGCGTACAAGTTCTATCAAAACCAACAAAAGCATGGTTTTTGGATCTAATAGCACTGGTGCCGAGCTATTTGAAACCGGAAGGCCTGGTACGTTGTTGCTGAAACGTGGCTCCGAAACGCTCACACACGGGCAGAGCATGGCTCATAAATTTCACAAGGTCGCTAATTAGAGCATTTTGATCTCATAATTGTGTTCTTTTTTTGCTTCTAACTCCACTGGTAGGCCTTATTGTAGACTTCTGGCTCTCGTAGGCCTGCTGCGCGTGGCTGATGCACACAACTCACCACAATCTGTAGATCTCCTCTCTTACGGCACATGCAGCTAGGTATTTCAGAATAGCCTGTCCATGGCAATCGCTGCTGAGGCTTGCGTAATTTCAGTGCGCTCTGAGCTGGCCAAACATATTCAAGTGTAGTGCTGCTGATTTGCGCTTTTGATGCGGCTATGTGGCCCACATAGGAGAGAACTAAATGATCTCTTCTAAATTCATGTGGAAGAAGCGACCACGACGACAGCCGTCGCTTTCACCAAGAACGAAGCAAAAGTGGCAGCGTTGACAAGTTGCTGCTGCTCTTGTGAAAGGGAGTTGTGGGTTAGACTCAAGGCGTGAAACTACTGATCATGTTTTATTTTGCGCAGTCTTTGCCAAAAGTAATTAGGCAACAGGATTTTCTTCGCATCCGTACAGTGGAGCCCTTACGGCACCCCTAATGGTCAAAAGAGCTCCAGAGGTGAGGACAAGGCTTCTTCGCACTTTACAGAGATTTATTAAAGCTTAGAGGGTGCCATAAGTATTTCTGCTACGCGGCTAAGAAAAAAAACGTGGTTGCCTGGTTACTTTGGGCAAAGACGCGTGTACCCTCAGTTTTCGAAAAACAGCGCTATATTTAGCTACATATGTCAAATGAAAGCAATAACACCGACCAAAAGGTTGTTGTTAAAAGATGTTAATGACGTTTTGGTTTCCGTACGGAAGCCTTGTTCGCTGAGCTGGAAGCCCAAAGCACCAAGCTTAAGTGCGTCGCAGTAATCGCCCTAGACATCTTGCGTACGTAGGCTTCCATTAGGCATTTAGTTCGGTAGGCATTAGGCATTTAGTACGTAGGCATTTAGTCCCTTGTGGCAATAATACATACTAATTGTTACTAATTGTTACCGAAGTAAACTCTGGCTGCTCACCACCTGTGAGACGGCCTGTGTCACATGAGTTTGTGGCGCTCTCAGAAAGACAATGGGGCTGCTGGGGTAGTTGTATATGCAGCCTCAATTTTTTGCACTATGTGCCGTATAAGCGAAAGAATTGCTGCTAACACGCTTGCACGAGAACTTTGTGCGTCGCGACACCACCACGACCATCTCCAAAAAACAAAATATTCGAACATACTTTTTAATGAATGGAAGATGTATTAATACGGCCTCCAATACAAAAGTAATTTCCCAATTAAACAGTTAATCTTACTCTAAGGTAACTGATTTGTTGTTTGATAATTATTTTTTCTTGCTTTTCTTGTCGAAGTTTGGCCATATGTTATTATTGGTCAATCATTCGTTGAAATAACTTCATGCCAGCCGTGACTTTGTAACGATGAATATATCACCCACTTTTCGTTCACGAATCGATCAGCGCAGCACTGTTCTGATGAAAACGTAAACCTGCGAAGGAAAACTTCCTTTATGCGAGAGTCAAACCTTCACGATAACTGTTATGTGCACATACCGAACATGCCTCTCCTTACCTTCTACCTCAAAAATCAGCGGACATGAGCGAGATTGGCCATATGTGTTCATGTTACAGGGTGGTGTTGGTTCGCCGGTTCTATTTTTGCGATTCTAAATGTAAAAGTTTCCAACGCCACACAAGACTACTTGTGTGCCAAGGCTGCTAAGTATTAAAAAAAAGTAAAGGGCTATATATGGCATCCCATCAAGAGCCGTGCCCATCGCGCACGGACCAGGTACCAACGGCGGATGACCACGGCAGGCGCAGAATGCCGAAGCTCCGGGACCTGGGTGGCGATGAAGAGACCCCAGCACCTCACACCAAATGTTACGTGACGGCAAGCTGATAAATGAGATGAGATTACAGATGGCTACATAATGATTTTAATGGCGGACGGCCTGGCGCGAGCACTCCTGCTCGCTCCACTGCAGAGTTCGTCTTCTTCTACTTCGTCACAATATTGCTGTTGCATAGATTCAAGCGGCATAATGGCGGACCGCCTGGCGCGAGCACTCCAGCTGGCTCCACTGCAGAGTTCATCTTTTTCTACTTCGTCACAACATTGCTGTTGCATAGATTCAAGCGGCATAATGGCGGACCGCCTGGCGCGAGCACTCCTGCTGGCACCACTGCAGAGTCCTTCATCGTCACAATATTGCTGTTGCATAGATTCAAGCGGCATAATGGCGGACCGCCTGGCGCGAGCACTCCTGCTTGCTCCACTGCAGAGTTCGTCTTCTTCTACTTCGTCGCAATATTGCTGTTGGATAGATTCAAGCGGCATAATGGCGGACCGCCTGGCGCGAGCACTCCGGCTCGCTCCACTGCAGAGTTCGTCTTCTTCTACTTCGTCACAATATTGCTGTTGCATAGTCTCAAGCGGCATAATGGCGAACTGCCTGGCGCGAGCACTCTTGCTTGCTCCACTGCAGAGCTCGTCTTCTACTTCGTCACAATATTGCCGTTGCATAGATTCAAGCGGCATAATGGTGGACCGCCTGGCGCAAGCACTCCTGCTTGCTCCACTGCATAGTTCGTCTTCTACTTCGTCACAATATTGCTGTTGCATAGATTCAAGCGGCATAATGGCGGACCGCCTGGCGCGAGCCCTCCTGCTGGCTCCACTGCAGAGTTCGTCTTCTACTTCGTCACAATACTGCTGTTGCATAGATTCAAGCGGCATAATGGTGGACCGCCTGGCGAGAGCACTCCTGCTGGCTCCACTGCAGAGTTGGCGTTCTTCTACTTCGTCACAATATTGCTGTTGCATAGATTCAAGCGGCATAATGGCGGACCGCCTGGTGCGAGCACTCCTGCTGGCTCCACTGCAGAGTTCGTCTTCTTCTACTTCGTCACAATATTGCTGTTGCATAGATTCAAGCGGCATAATGGCGGACCGCCTGGCGCGAGCACTCCTGCTGGCTCCACTGCAGAGTTCGTCTCCTTCTACTTCGTCACAATATTGCTGTTTCATAGATTCAAGCGGCATAATGGCGGACCGGCTGGCGCGAGCAGTCCTGCCCGCGCCACTGCAGAGTTCATCTTTTACTTCGTCACAATATTGCTGTTGCATAGATTCAAGCGGCATAATGGCGGACCGCCTGGCGCGAGCAGTCCTGCCCGCGCCACTGCAGAGTTCGTCTTCTTCTACTTCGTCACAATATTGCTGTTGCATAGATTCAAGCGGCATAAAGGCGGACCGTCTGGCGCGAGCAGTCCTGCCCGCGCCACTGCAGAGTTCATCTTCTTTTACTTCGTCACAATATTGCTGTTGCATAGATTCAAGCGGCATAATGGCGGACCGCCTGGCGCGAGCAGACCTGCCCGCTCCACTGCAGAGTTCGTCTTCTTTTACTTCGTCACAATATTGCTGTTGCATAGATTCAAGCGGCATAATGGCGGACCGCCTGGCGCGAGCACTCCTGCTGGCTCCACTGCAGAGTTCGTCTTCTTCTACTTCGTCACAATATTGCTGTTGCACAGATTCAAGCGGAATAATGGCGGACCGCCTGGCGCGAGCACTCCTGCTGGCTCCACTGCAGAGTTCGTGTTCTTCTACCTCGTCACAACATTGCTGTTGCATAGATTCAAGCGGCATAATGGCGGACCGCCTGGCGCGAGCACTCCTGCTGGCACCACTGCAGAGTTCTTCTACATCGTCACAATATTGATGTTGCATAGATTCAAGCGGCATAATGGCGGGCCGCCTGGCGCGAGCACTCCTACTTGCTCCACTGCAGAGTTCGTCTTCTACTTCGTCGCAATATTGCTGTTGCATAGATTCAAGCGGCATAATGGCGGACCGCCTGGCGCGAGCACTCCTTCTCGCTCCACTGCAGAGTTCGTCTTCTTCTACTTCGTCACAATATTGCTGTTGCATAGACTCAAGCGGCATAGTGGCGAACCGCCTGGCGCGAGCACTCCTGCCCTGTTCACTGCAGAGTTCCTCTTCTTTTACTTCGTCACAATATTGCTGTTGCATAGATTCAAGCGGCATAATGACGGACCGCCTGGCGCGAGCACTCCTGCTTGCTCCACTGCATAGTTCGTCTTCTACTTCGTCACAATACTGTTGTTGCATAGATTCAAGCGGCATAATGCCGGACCGCCTGGCGCGAGCACTCCTGCTGGCTCCACTGCAGAGTTCGTGTTTTTCTACTTCGTCATAATATTGCTGTTGCATAGATTCAAGCGGCATAATGGCGGACCGGCTGGCGCGAGCAGTCCTGCCCGCGTCACTGCAGAGTTCGTCTTCTTCTACTTCGTCACAATATTGCTGTTGCATAGATTCAAGCGGCATAATGGCGGACCGCCTGGCGCGAGCACTCCTGCTGGCTCCACTGCAGAGTTCGTCTTCTACTTCGTCACAATACTGCTGTTGCATAGATTCAAGCGGCATAATGGCGGACCGCCTGGCGAGAGCACTCCTGCTGGCTCCACTGCAGAGTTGGCGTTCTTCTACTTCGTCACAATATTGCTGTTGCATAGATTCAAGCGGCATAATGGCGGACCGCCTGGTGCGAGCACTCCTGCTGGCTCCACTGCAGAGTTCGTCTTCTTCTACTTCGTCACAATATTGCTGTTGCATAGATTCAAGCGGCATAATGGCGGACCGCCTGGCGCGAGCACTCCTGCTGGCTCCACTGCAGAGTTCGTCTCCTTCTACTTCGTCACAATATTGCTGTTTCATAGATTCAAGCGGCATAATGGCGGACCGGCTGGCGCGAGCAGTCCTGCCCGCGCCACTGCAGAGTTCATCTTTTACTTCGTCACAATATTGCTGTTGCATAGATTCAAGCGGCATAATGGCGGACCGCCTGGCGCGAGCAGTCCTGCCCGCGCCACTGCAGAGTTCGTCTTCTTCTACTTCGTCACAATATTGCTGTTGCATAGATTCAAGCGGCATAAAGGCGGACCGTCTGGCGCGAGCAGTCCTGCCCGCGCCACTGCAGAGTTCATCTTCTTTTACTTCGTCACAATATTGCTGTTGCATAGATTCAAGCGGCATAATGGCGGACCGCCTGGCGCGAGCAGACCTGCCCGCTCCACTGCAGAGTTCGTCTTCTTTTACTTCGTCACAATATTGCTGTTGCATAGATTCAAGCGGCATAATGGCGGACCGCCTGGCGCGAGCACTCCTGCTGGCTCCACTGCAGAGTTCGTCTTCTTCTACTTCGTCACAATATTGCTGTTGCACAGATTCAAGCGGAATAATGGCGGACCGCCTGGCGCGAGCACTCCTGCTGGCTCCACTGCAGAGTTCGTGTTCTTCTACCTCGTCACAACATTGCTGTTGCATAGATTCAAGCGGCATAATGGCGGACCGCCTGGCGCGAGCACTCCTGCTGGCACCACTGCAGAGTTCTTCTACATCGTCACAATATTGATGTTGCATAGATTCAAGCGGCATAATGGCGGGCCGCCTGGCGCGAGCACTCCTACTTGCTCCACTGCAGAGTTCGTCTTCTACTTCGTCGCAATATTGCTGTTGCATAGATTCAAGCGGCATAATGGCGGACCGCCTGGCGCGAGCACTCCTTCTCGCTCCACTGCAGAGTTCGTCTTCTTCTACTTCGTCACAATATTGCTGTTGCATAGACTCAAGCGGCATAGTGGCGAACCGCCTGGCGCGAGCACTCCTGCCCTGTTCACTGCAGAGTTCCTCTTCTTTTACTTCGTCACAATATTGCTGTTGCATAGATTCAAGCGGCATAATGACGGACCGCCTGGCGCGAGCACTCCTGCTTGCTCCACTGCATAGTTCGTCTTCTACTTCGTCACAATACTGTTGTTGCATAGATTCAAGCGGCATAATGCCGGACCGCCTGGCGCGAGCACTCCTGCTGGCTCCACTGCAGAGTTCGTGTTTTTCTACTTCGTCATAATATTGCTGTTGCATAGATTCAAGCGGCATAATGGCGGACCGGCTGGCGCGAGCAGTCCTGCCCGCGTCACTGCAGAGTTCGTCTTCTTCTACTTCGTCACAATATTGCTGTTGCATAGATTCAAGCGGCATAATGGCGGACCGCCTGGCGCGAGCACTCCTGCTGGCTCCACTGCAGAGTTCGTCTTCTTCTACTTCGTCAGAATATTGCTGTTGCATAGATTCAAGCGGCATAATGGCGGACCGCCTGGCGCGAGCAGTCCTGCCCGAGCCATTGCAGAGTTTGTCTTCTTTTACTTCGTCACAATATTGTTGATGCATAGATTCAAGCGGCATAATGGCAGACCGCCTGGCGCGAGCACTCCAGCTGGCCCCACTGCAGAGTTCGTCTTCGTCTACTTCGTCACAATATTGCTGTTGCATAGATTCAAGCGGCATAATGGCGGACCGCCTGGCGCGAGCACTCCTGCCCGCTCCACTGCTGAGTTCGTCTTCTTCTACTTCGTCACAATATTGCTGTTGCATAGATTCAAGCGGCACAATAGCAACCCACCTGGCGCGAGCACTCCTGCTTGCTCCACTGCAGAGTTCGTCTTCTTCTACATCGTCACAATATTGCTGTTGCATAGATTCAAGCGGCATAATGACGGACCGCCTGTCGCGAGCACTCCTGCTTGCTCCACTGCAGAGTTCGTATTCTTCTACGTCGTCACAATATTTCTGTTGCATAGATTCAAGTGGCATAATGGCGGACCGCCTGGCGCGAGCACTCCTGCTGGCTCGACTGCAGAGTTCGTCTTCTTCTACTTCGTCACAATATTGCTGTTGCATAGATAGATAAAGAGGAGGAGGGAAAGGCAGGGATGTTAACCAGAAAGGGGTTCCGGTTGGCTACCCTGCACTGGGGAAGAGGGTTTAGGGGACTAAAAGGAGGAAGAGAGAAGAGAAAAAGGCATAACACACACACGCACAACGCTGTCACAATTTGTCACGTCGCATAGATTCAAGCGGTATAATGGCAGACCGCCTGGCGCGAGCACTCCTGCTTGCTCCACTGCAGAGTTCGTCTTCTTCTACGTCGTCAGAATATTGCTGTTGCATAGATTCAAGCGGCATAATGGCGGACCGCCTGGCGCGAGCACTCCAGCTGGCCCCACTGCAGAGTTCGTCTTCGTCTATTTCGTCACAATATTGCTGTTGCATAGATTCAAGCGGCATAATGGCGGACCGCCTGGCGCGAGCACTCCTGCCCGCTCCACTGCAGAGTTCGTCTTCTTCTACTTCGTCACAATATAGCTGTTGCATAGATTCAAGCGGCACAATAGCAACCCACCTGGCGCGAGCACTCCAGCTTGCTCCACTGCAGAGTTCGTCTTCTTCTACATCGTCACAATATTGCTGTAGCATAGATTCAAGCGGCATAATGGCGGACCGCCTGGCGCGAGCACTCCTGCTCGCTCCACTGCAGAGTTCGTCTTCTTCTACTTCGTCACAATATTGCTGTTGCATAGACTCAAGCGGCGTAGTGGCGAACAGCCTGGCGCGAGCACTCCTGCCCGCTTCACTGCAGAGTTCCTCTTCTTTTACTTCGTCACAATATTGCTGTTGCATAGATTCAAGCGGCATAATGGCGGACCGCCTGGCGCGAGCACTCCTGCTTGCTCCACTGCATAGTTCGTCTTCTACTTCGTCACAATATTGCTGTTGCATAGATTCAAGCGGCATAATGGCGGGCCGCCTGGCGCGAGCCCTCCTGCTGGCTCCACTGCAGAGTTCGTCTTCTACTTCGTCACAATACTGCTGTTGCATAGATTCAAGCGGCATAATGGCGGACCGCCTGGCGCGAGCAGTCCTGCCCGCGTCACTGCAGAGTTCGTCTTCTTCTACTTCGTCACAATATTGCTGTTGCATAGATTCAAGCGGCATAATGGCGGACGCCTGGCGCGAGCACTCCTGCCCGCTTCACTGCAGAGTTCGTCTTCTTCTACTTCGTCACAATATTGTTGTTGCATAGATTCAAGCGGCATAATGGCGGACCGCCTGGCGCGAGCAGTCCTGCCCGCGCCACTGCAGAGTTCGTCTTTTACTTCGTCACAATATTACTGTTGCATAGATGCAAGCGGCATAATGGCGGACCGCCTGGCGCTAGCACTCCTGCATGCTTCACTGCAGAGTTCGTCTTCTTTTACTTCGTTACAATATTGCTGTTGCATAGATTCAAGCGGCATAATGGCGGACCGCCTGGCGCGAGCACTCCTGCTGGCTCCACTGCAGACTTCGTCTTCTACTTCGTCAGAATATTGCTTTTGCATAGATTCAAGCGGGATAATGGCGGACCGCCTGGCGCGAGCAGTCCTGCCCGCGGAACTACAGAGTTCGTCGTCTTTTACTTCGTCACAATATTGCTGTTGCATAGATTCAAGCGACATAATGGAGGACCGCCTGGCGCGAGCACTCCTGCTGGCTCCACTGCAGAGTTCGTCTTCTTCTACTTCGTCAGAATATTGCTGTTGCATAGATTCAAGCGGCATAATGACGGACCGCCTGGCGCGAGCACTCCTGCCCGCTCCACTGCAGAGTTCGTCTTCTTTTACTTCGTCACAATATTTCTGTAGCATAGATTCAAGCGGCATAATGGCGGACCGCCTGGCGCGAGCACTCCAGCTGGCTCCACTGCAGAGTTCGTCTTCGTCTACTCTTTCACAATATTGCTGTTGCATAGATTCAAGCGGCATAATGACGGACCGCCTGGCGCGAGCACTCCTGCCCGCTCCACTGCAGAGTTCGTCTTCTACTTCGTCACAATATTGCTGTTGCATAGATTCAAGCGGCACAATAGCAACCCGCCTGGCGCGAGCACTCCAGCTTGCTCCATTGCAGAGTTCGTATTCTTCTACGTCGTCACAATATTGCTGTTGCATAGATTCAAGTGGCATAATGGCGGACCGCCTGGCGCGAGCACTCCTGCTGGCTCGACTGCAGAGTTCGTCTTCTTCTACTTCGTCACAATATTGCTGTTGCATAGATAGATAAAGAGGAGGAGGGAAAGGCAGGGATGTTAACCAGAAAGGGGTTCCGGTTGGCTACCCTGCACTGGAGAAGAGGGATTAGGGGACTAAAAGGAGGAAGAGAGAAGGGAAAAAGGCATAACACACACACGCACAACGCTGTCACAATTTGTCACGTCGCATAGATTCAAGCGGCATAATGGCAGACCGCCTGGCGCGAGCACTCCTGCTTGCTCCACTGCAGAGTTCGTCTTCTTCTACGTCGTCAGAATATTGCTGTTGCATAGATTCAAGCGGCATAATGGCGGACCGCCTGGCGCGAGCAGTCCTGCCCGCGCCACTGCAGAGTTCGTGTTCTTTTACTTCGTCACAATACTGCTGTTGCATAGATTCAAGCGGCATAATGGCGGACCGCCTGGCGCGAGCACTCCTGCCCGTTCCACTGCAGAGTTCGTCTTCTTTTACTTCGTCACAATATTGCTGTTGCATAGATTCAAGCGGCATAATGGCGGACCGCCTGGAGCGAGCACTCCTGCTGGCTCCACTGCAGAGTTCGTCTTCGTCTACTCCGTCACAATATTGCTGTTGCATAGATTCAAGCGGCATAATGGCGGACCGCCTGGCGCGAGCACTCCTGCCCGCTGCACTGCAGAGTTCGTCTTCTTTTACTTCGTCACAATATTGCTGTTGCATAGATTCAAGCCGCATAATGGCGGACCGCCTGGCGCGAGCACTCCTGCTGGCTCCACTGCAGAGCTCGTCTTCTTCTACTTCGTCACAATATTGCTGTTGCATAGATTCAAGCGGCATAATGGTGGACCGCCTGTCGCGAGCACTCCTGCTTGCTCCACTGCATAGTTCGTCTTCTACTTCGTCACAATATAGCTGTTGCATAGATTCGAGCGGCATAATGGCGGACCGCCTGGCGCGAGCACTCCTGCCCGCTCCACTGCAGAGTTCGTCTTCTTTTACTTCGTCACAATATTTCTGTAGCATAGATTCAAGCGGCATAACGGCGGACCGCCTGGCGCGAGCACTCCAGCTGGCTCCACTGCAGAGTTCGTCTTCGTCTACTTCGTCACAATATTGCTGTTGCATAGATTCAAGCGGCATAATGGCGGACCGCCTGGCGCGAGCACTCCTGCCCGCTCCACTGCAGAGTTCGCCTTCTTCTACTTCGTCACAATATTGCTGTTGCATAGATTCAAGCGGCACAATAGCAACCCGCCTGGCGCGAGCACTCCTGCTTGCTCCACTGCAGAGTTCGTCTTCTTCTACATCGTCACAATATTGCTGTTGCATAGATTAAGCGGCATAATGACGGACCGCCCGGCGCGAGCACTCCTGCTTGCTCCACTGCAGAGTTCGTATTCTTCTACGTCGTCACAATATTGCTGTTGCATAGATTCATGTGGCATAATGGCGGACCGCCTGGCGCGAGCACTCCTGCTGGCTCGACTGCAGAGTTCGTCTTCTACTTCGTCAGAATATTGCTGTTGCATAGATTCAAGCGGCATAATGGCGGACCGCCTGGCGCGAGCACTCCTGCCCGCTCCACTGCAGAGTTCTTCTTTTACTTCGTCACAATATTGCTGTTGCATAGATTCAAGCCGCATAATGGCGGACCGCATGGCGCGAGCACTCCTGCTGGCTCCACTGCAGAGTTCGTCTTCTTCTACTTCGTCACAATATTGCTGTAGCATAGATTCAAGCGGCATAATGGCGGACCGCCTGGCGCGAGCAGTCCTGCCCGCGCCACTGCAGAGTTCGTCTTCTTTTACTTCGTCACAATATTGCTGTTGCATAGATTCAAGCGGCATAATGGCGGACCGCCTGGCGCGAGCACTCCTGCCCGCTCCACTGCAGAGTTCGTCTTCTTTTACTTCGTCACAATATTGCTGTTGCATAGATAGATGAAGAGCAGGAGGGAAAGGCAGGGATGTTAACCAGAAAGGGGCTCCGGTTGGCTACCCTGCACTGGGGAAGAGGGATTAGGGGACTAAAAGGAGGAAGAGAGAAGGGAAAAAGGCATAACACACACACGCACAACGCTGTCACAATTTGTCACGTCGCATAGATTCAAGCGGCATAATGGCAGACCGCCTGGCGCGAGCACTCCTGCTTGCTCCACTGCATAGTTCGTCTTCTACTTCGTCACAATATAGCTGTTGCATAGATTCAAGCGGCATAATGGCGGACCGCCTGGCGCGAGCCCTCCTGCTGACTGCACTGCAGAGTTCGTCTTCTACTTCGTCACAATACTGTTGTTGCATAGTATCAAGCGGCATAAGGCCGGACCGCCTGGCGCGAGCACTCCTGCTGGCTCCACTGCAGAGTTCGTGTTTTTCTACTTCGTCATAATATTGCTGTTGCATAGATTCAACGGCATAATGGCGGACCGGCTGGCGCGAGCAGTCCTGCCCGCGTCACTGCAGAGTTCGTCTTCTTCTACTTCGTCACAATATTGCTGTTGCATAGATTCAAGCGGCATAATGGCGGACCGCCTGGCGCGAGCAGTCCTGCCCGAGCCACTGCAGAGTTTGTCTTCTTTTACTTCGTCACAATATTGCTGATGCATAGATTCAAGCGGCATCATGGCAGACCGCCTGGCGCGAGCACTCCTGCCCTCTCCACTGCAGAGTTCGTCTTCTTCTACTTCGTCACAATATTGCTGTTGCATAGATTCAAGCGGCACAATAGCAACCCACCTGGCGCGAGCACTCCTGCTTGCTCCACTGCAGAGTTCGTCTTCTTCTACATCGTCACAATATTGCTGTTGCATAGATTCAAGCGGCATAATGACGGACCGCCTGGCGCGAGCACTCCTGCTGGCTCGACTGCAGAGTTCGTCTTATACTTCGTCAGAATATTGCTGTTGCATAGATTCAAGCGGCATAATGGCGGACCGCCTGGCGCGAGCACTCCTGCCCGCTCCACTGCAGAGTTCGTCTTCTTTTACTTCGTCACAATATTGCTGTTGCATAGATTCAAGCCGCATAATGGCGGACCGCATGGCGCGAGCACTCCTGCTGGCTCCACTGCAGAGTTCGTCTTCTTCTACTTCGTCACAATATTGCTGTAGCATAGATTCAAGCGGCATAATGGCGGACCGCCTGGCGCGAGCACTCCTGCTTGCTCCACTGCAGAGTTCGTCTTCTACGTCGTCACAATATTGCTGTTGCATAGATTCAAGCGGCATAATGGCGGACCGCCTGGCGCGAGCTCTCCTGCTCGCTCCACTGCAGAGTTCGTCTTCTTCTACTTCGTCACAATATTGCTGTTGCATAGACTCAAGCGGCGTAGTGGCGAACAGCCTGGCGCGAGCACTCCTGCCCGCTTCACTGGAGAGTTCGTCTTCGTTTACTTCTTCACAATATTGCTGTTGCATAGATTCAAACGGCATAATGGCGGACCACCTGGCGCGAGCACTCCTGCTTGCTCCACTGCAGAGTTCGTCTTCTTCTACATCGTCACAATATTGCTGTTGCATAGATTCAAGCGGCATAATGACGGACCGCCCTCCGCGAGCACTCCTGCTTGCTCCACTGCAGAGTTCGTATTCTTCTACGTCGTCACAATATTGCTGTTGCATAGATTCAAGTGGCATAATGGCGGACCGCCTGGCGCGAGCACTCCTGCTGGCTCGACTGCAGAGTTCGTCTTCTACTTCGTCAGAATATTGCTGTTGCATAGATTCAAGCGGCATAATTGCGGACCGCCTGGCGCGAGCAATGCTGCCCGCTCCACTGCAGAGTTCGTCTTCTTTTACTTCGTCACAATATTGCTGTTGCATAGATTCAAGCCGCATAATGGCGGACCGCATGGCGCGAGCACTCCTGCTGGCTCCACTGCAGAGTTCGTCTTCTTCTACTTCGTCACAATATTGCTGTAGCATAGATTCAAGCGGCATAATGGCGGACCGCCTGGCGCGAGCAGTCCTGCCCGCGCCACTGCAGAGTTCGTCTTCTTTTACTTCGTCACAATATTGCTGTTGCATAGATTCAAGCGGCATAATGGCGGACCGCCTGGCGCGAGCACTCCTGCCCGCTCCACTGCAGAGTTCGTCTTCTTTTACTTCGTCACAATATTGCTGTTGCATAGATTCAAGCCGCATAATGGCGGACCGCCTGGCGCGAGCACTCCTGCTTGCTCCACTGCAGAGTTCATCTTCTACGTCGTCACAATATTGCTGTTGCATAGATTCAAGCGGCATAATGGCGGACCGCCTGGCGCGAGCACTCCTGCTTGCTCCACTGCATAGTTCGTCTTCTACTTCGTCACAATATTGCTGTTGCATAGATTCAAGCGGCATAATGGCGGGCCGCCTGGCGCGAGCCCTCCTGCTGGCTCCACTGCAGAGTTCGTCTTCTACTTCGTCACAATACTGCTGTTGCATAGATTCAAGCGGCATAATGGCGGACAGCCTGGCGCGAGCAGTCCTGCCCGCGTCACTGCAGAGTTCGTCTTCTTCTACTTCGTCACAATATTGCTGTTGCATAGATTCAAGCGGCATAATGGCGGACCGCCTGGCGCGAGCAGTCCTGGCCGCGCCACTGCAGAGTTCGTCTTCTAGTACTTCGTCACAATATTACTGTTGCATAGATGCAAGCGGCATAATGGCGGACCGCCTGGCGCTAGCACTCCTGCACGCTTCACTGCAGAGTTCGTCTTCTTTTACTTCGTCACAATATTGCTGATGCATAGATTCAAGCGGCATAATGGCGGACCGCCTGGCGCGAGCACTCCTGCTGGCTCCACTGCAGAGTTCGTCTTCTTCTTCGTCAGAATATTGCTTTTGCATAGATTCAAGCGGCATAATGGCGGACCGCCTGGAGCGAGCAGTCCTGCCCGCGGCACTGCAGAGTTCGTCGTCTTTTACTTCGTCACTATATTGCTGTTGCATAGATTCAAGCGGCATAATGGAGGACCGCCTGGCGCGAGCACTCCTGCTGGCTCCACTGCAGAGTTCGTCTTCTTCAACTTCGTCAGAATATTGCTGTTGCATAGATTCAAGCGGCATAATGGCGGACCGCCTGGCGCGAGCACTCCTGCCTGCTCCACTGCAGAGTTCGTCTTCTTTTACTTCGTCACAATATTTCTGTAGCATAGATTCAAGCGGCATAATGGCGGACCGCCTGGCGCGAGCACTCCTGCCCGCTACACTGCAGAGTTCGTCTTCTTCTACTTCGTCACAATATTGCTGTTGCATAGATTCAAGCGGCACAATAGCAACCCGCCTGGCGCGAGCACTCCTGCTTGCTCCACTGCAGAGTTCGTCTTCTTCTACATCGTCACAATATTGCTGTTGCATAGATTCAAGCGGCATAATGACGGACCGCCTGGCGCGAGCACTCCAGCTTGCTCCATTGCAGAGTTCGTATTCTTCTACGTCGTCACAATATTGCTGTTGCATAGATTCAAGTGGCATAATGGCGGACCGCCTGGCGCGAGCACTCCTGCTGGCTCGACTGCAGAGTTCGTCTTCTTCTACTTCGTCACAATATTGCTGTTGCATAGATAGATAAAGAGCAGGAGGGAAAGGCAGGGATGTTAACCAGAAAGGGGCTCCGGTTGGCTACCCTGCACTGGGGAAGAGGGATTAGGGGACTAAAACGAGGAAGAGAGAAGGGAAAAAGGCATAAAACACACACGCACAACGCTGTCACAATTTGTCACGTCGCATAGATTCAAGCGGCATAATGGCAGACCGCTTGGCGCGAGCACTCCTGCTTGCTCCACTGCATAGTTCGTCTTCTACTTCGTCACAATATAGCTGTTGCATAGATTCAAGCGGCATAATGGCGGACCGCCTGGCGCGAGCCCGCCTGCTGACTGCACTGCAGAGTTCGTCTTCTACTTCGTCACAATACTGTTGTTGCATAGTATCAAGCGGCATAAGGCCGGACCGCCTGGCGCGAGCACTCCTGCTGGCTCCACTGCAGAGTTCGTGTTTTTCTACTTCGTCATAATATTGCTGTTGCATAGATTCAAGCGGCATAATGGCGGACCGGCTGGCGCGAGCAGTCTTGCCCGCGTCACTGCTGAGTTCGTCTTCTTCTACTTCGTCACAATACTGCTGTTGCATAGATTCAAGCGGCATAATGGCGGACCGCCTGGCGCGAGCACTCCTGCTGGCTCCACTGCAGAGTTCGTCTACTTCTACTTCGTCAGAATATTGCTGTTGCATAGATTCAAGCGGCATAATGGCGGACCGCCTGGCGCGAGCAGTCCTGCCCGAGCCACTGCAGAGTTTGTCTTCTTTTACTTCGTCACAATATTGCTGATGCATAGATTCAAGCGGCATCATGGCAGACCGCCTGGCGCGAGCACTCCTGCCCTCTCCACTGCAGAGTTCGTCTTCTTCTACTTCGTCACAATATTGCTGTTGCATAGATTCAAGCGGCACAATAGCAACCCACCTGGCGCGAGCACTCCTGCTTGCTCCACTGCAGAGTTCTTCTTCTACATCGTCACAATATTGCTGTTGCATAGATTCAAGCGGCATAATGACGGACCGCCTGGCGCGAGCACTCCTGCTTGCTCCACTGCAGAGTTCGTATTCTTCTACGTCGTCACAATATTTCTGTTGCATAGATTCAAGTGTCATAATGGCGGACCGCCTGGCGCGAGCACTCCTGCTTGCTCCACTGCAGAGTTCGTCTTCTTCTACATCGTCACAATATTGCTGTTGCATAGATTCAAGCGGCATAATGACGGACCGCCTGGCGCGAGCACTCCTGCCCGCTCCACTGCAGAGTTCGTCTTCTTTTACTTCGTCACAATATTGCTGTTGCATAGAATCAAGCCGCATAATGGCGGACCGCATGGCGCGAGCACTCCTGCTGGCTCCACTGCAGAGTTCGTCTTCTTCTACATCGTCACAATATTGCTGTAGCATAGATTCAAGCGGCATAATGGCGGACCGCCTGGCGCGAGCACTCCTGCTTGCTCCACTGCAGAGTTCGTCTTCTACGTCGTCACAATATTGCTGTTGCATAGATTCAAGCGGCATAATGGCGGACCGCCTGGCGCGAGCTCTCCTGCTCGCTCCACTGCAGAGTTCGTCTTCTTCTACTTCGTCACAATATTGCTGTTGCATAGACTCAAGCGGCGTAGTGGCGAACAGCCTGGCGCGAGCACTCCTGCCCGCTTCACTGGAGAGTTCGTCTTCGTTTACTTCGTCACAATATTGCTGTTGCATAGATTCAAACGGCATAATGGCGGACCGCCTGGCGCGAGCACTCCTGCTTGCTCCACTGCATAGTTCGTCTTCTACTTCGTCACAATATTGTTGTTGCATAGATTCAAACGGCATAATGGCGGACCGCCTGACGCGAGCACTCCTGCCCGCTACACTGCAGAGTTCGTCTTCTTCTACTTCGTCACAATATTGCTGTTGCATAGATTCAAGCGGCACAATAGCAACCCGCCTGGCGCGAGCACTCCTGCTTGCTCCACTGCAGAGTTCGTCTTCTTCTACATCGTCACAATATTGCTGTTGCATAGATTCAAGCGGCATAATGACGGACCGCCTGGCGCGAGCACTCCAGCTTGCTCCATTGCAGAGTTCGTATTCTTCTACGTCGTCACAATATTGCTGTTGCATAGATTCAAGTGGCATAATGGCGGACCGCCTGGCGCGAGCACTCCTGCTGGCTCGACTGCAGAGTTCGTCTTCTTCTACTTCGTCACAATATTGCTGTTGCATAGATAGATAAAGAGCAGGAGGGAAAGGCAGGGATGTTAACCAGAAAGGGGCTCCGGTTGGCTACCCTGCACTGGGGAAGAGGGATTAGGGGACTAAAAGGAGGAAGAGAGAAGGGAAAAAGGCATAACACACACACGCACAACGCTGTCACAATTTGTCACGTCGCATAGATTCAACCGGCATAATGGCAGACCGCCTGGCGCGAGCACTCCTGCTTGCTCCACTGCATAGTTCGTCTTCTACTTCGTCACAATATAGCTGTTGCATAGATTCAAGCGGCATAATGGCGGACCGCCTGGCGCGAGCCCTCCTGCTGACTGCACTGCAGAGTTCGTCTTCTACTTCGTCACAATACTGTTGTTGCATAGTATCAAGCGGCATAAGGCCGGACCGCCTGGCGCGAGCACTCCTGCTGGCTCCACTGCAGAGTTCGTGTTTTTCTACTTCGTCATAATATTGCTGTTGCATAGATTCAAGCGGCATAATGGCGGACCGGCTGGCGCGAGCAGTCCTGCCCGCGTCACTGCAGAGTTCGTCTTCTTCTACTTCGTCACAATATTGCTGTTGCATAGATTCAAGCGGCATAATGGCGGACCGCCTGGCGCGAGCGCTCCTGCTGGCTCCACTGCAGAGTTCGTCTACTTCTACTTCGTCAGAATATTGCTGTTGCATAGATTCAAGCGGCATAATGGCGGACCGCCTGGCGCGAGCAGTCCTGCCCGAGCCACTGCAGAGTTTGTCTTCTTTTACTTCGTCACAATATTGCTGATGCATAGATTCAAGCGGCATCATGGCAGACCGCCTGGCGCGAGCACTCCTGCCCTCTCCACTGCAGAGTTCGTCTTCTTCTACTTCGTCACAATATTGCTGTTGCATAGATTCAAGCGGCACAATAGCAACCCACCTGGCGCGCGCACTCCTGCTTACTCCACTGCAGAGTTCTTCTTCTACATCGTCACAATATTGCTGTTGCATAGATTCAAGCGGCATAATGACGGACCGCCTGGCGCGAGCACTCCTGCTTGCTCCACTGCAGAGTTCGTATTCTTCTACGTCGTCACAATATTTCTGTTGCATAGATTCAAGTGGCATAATGGCGGACCGCCTGGCGCGAGCACTCCTGCTGGCTCGACTGCAGAGTTCGTCTTATACTTCGTCAGAATATTGCTGTTGCATAGATTCAAGCGGCATAATGGCGGACCGCCTGGCGCGAGCACTCCTGCCCGCTCCACTGCAGAGTTCGTCTTCTTTTACTTCGTCACAATATTGCTGTTGCATAGATTCAAGCCGCATAATGGCGGACCGCATGGCGCGAGCACTCCTGCTGGCTCCACTGCAGAGTTCGTCTTCTTCTACTTCGTCACAATATTGCTGTAGCATAGATTCAAGCGGCATAATGGCGGACCGCCTGGCGCGAGCACTCCTGCTTGCTCCACTGCAGAGTTCGTCTTCTACGTCGTCACAATATTGCTGTTGCATAGATTCAAGCGGCATAATGGCGGACCGCCTGGCGCGAGCTCTCCTGATCGCTACACTGCAGAGTTCGTCTTCTTCTACTTCGTCACAATATTGCTGTTGCATAGACTCAAGCGGCGTAGTGGCGAACAGCCTGGCGCGAGCACTCCTGCCCGCTTCACTGGAGAGTTCGTCTTCGTTTACTTCGTCACAATATTGCTGTTGCATAGATTCAAACGGCATAATGGCGGACCGCCTGGCGCGAGCACTCCTGCTTGCTCCACTGCATAGTTCGTCTTCTGCTTCGTCACAATATTGTTGTTGCATAGATTCAAACGGCATAATGGCGGACCGCCTGGCGCGAGCCCTCCTGCTGGCTCCACTGCAGAGTTCAATCAATCAATCAATCAATCAATCATTTTTTATTCAAGACAATAATACAAGACTATTGTCTTGGGGGACGTGACAAAAGGCGGAAAAGTGCCTGACGAGGTCAGGCACTTTCAGGTTTTCTATTTCGTCACAATACTGCTGTTGCATAGATTCAAGCGGCATAGTGGCGGACCCCCTGGCGCGAGCACTCCTGCTGGCTCCACTGCAGAGTTGGTGTTCTTCTACTTCGTCACAATATGCTGTTGCATAGATTCAAGCGGCATAATGGCGGACCGCCTGGCGCGAGCAGTCCTGCCCGCGTCACTGCAGAGTTCGTCTTCTACTTAGTCACAATATTGGTGTTGCATAGATTCAAGCGGCATAATGGCGGACCGCCTGGCGCGAGCACTCCTGCCCGCTTCACTGCAGAGTTCGTCTTCTTCTACTTCGTCACATTATTGCTGTTGCATAGATTCAAGCGGAATAATGGCGGACCGCCTGGCGCGAGCACTCCTTCCGGCTCCACTGCAGAGTTCGTCTTCTTTTACTTCGTCACAATATTGCTGTTGCATAGATTCAAGCGGCATAATGGCGGACCGCCTGGCGCGAGCAGTCCTGCCCGCGCCACTGCAGAGTTCGTCTTCTACTTCGTCACAATATTACTGTTGCATAGATGCAAGCGGCATAATGGCGGACCGCCTGGCGCTAGGACTTCTGCACGCTTCACTGCAGAGTTCTTCTTTTACTTCCTCACAATATATCTGTTGCATAAATTCAAGCGGCATAATGGCGGACCGCCTGGCGCGAGCACTCCTGCTGGCTCCACTGCAGAGTTCGTCTTCTACTTCGTCGCAATATTGCTGTTGCATAGATTCAAGCGGCATAATGGCGGACCGCCTGGAGCGAGACTCCTACTTGCTCCAGTGCAGAGTTCGTCTTCTTCTACTTCGTCACAATATTGCTGTTGCATAGATTCAAGCGGGATAATGGCGGACCGCCTGGCGCGAGCACTCCTGCCCGCTCCACTGCAGAGTTCGTCTTCTTTTACTTCGTCACAATATTGCTGTTGCACAGATTCAAGCGGCATAATGGCGGACCGCCTGGCGCGAGCACTCCTGCTGGCTCCACTGCAGAGTTTGTCTTCGTCTACTTCGTCAAAACATTGCTGTTGCATAGCTTCAAACGGCATAATGGCGTACCTCCTGGCGCGAGCACTCCTGCCCGCTCTACTGCAGAGTTCGTCTTCTACTTCGTCACAATACTGCTGTTGCATAGATTCAAGCGGCATAATGGCGGACCGCCTGGCGCGAGCACTCCTGCTGGCTCCACTGCAGAGTTCGTGTTCTACCTCGTCACAACATTGCTGTTGCATAGATTCAAGCGGCATAATGGCGGACCGCCTGGCGCGAGCACTCCTGCTTGCTCCACTGCATAGTTCGTCTTCTACTTCGTCACAATATAGCTGTTGCATAGATTCAAGCGGCATAATGGCGGACCGCCTGGCGCGAGCCCTCCTGCTGACTGCACTGCAGAGTTCGTCTTCTACTTCGTCACAATACTGTTGTTGCATAGATTCAAGCGGCATAATGCCGGACCGCCTGGCGCGAGCACTCCTGCTGGCTCCACTGCAGAGTTCGTCTACTTCTACTTCGTCAGAATATTGCTGTTGCATAGATTCAAGCGGCATAATGGCGGACCGCCTGGCGCGAGCAGTCCTGCCCGCGCCACTGCAGAGTTCGTCTTCTTTTACTTCGTCACAATATCGCTGTTGCATAGATTCAAGCGGCATAATGGCGTACCGCCTGGCGCGAGCACTCCTGCTGGCTTCGCTGCAGATTTCGTCTTCTTCTACTTCGTCAGAATATTGCTGTTGCATAGATTCAAGTGGCATAATGGCGGACCGCCTGCCGCGAGCAGTCCTGCCCGCGCCACTGCAGAGTTCGTCTTCTTTTACTTCGTCACAATATTGCTGTTGCATAGATTCAAGCGGCATAATGGCGGACCGCCTGGCGCGAGCAGTCCTGCCCGCGCCACTGCAGAGTTCGTCTTCTTTTACTTCGTCACAATATCGCTGTTGCATAGATTCAAGCGGCATAATGGCGTACCGCCTGGCGCGAGCACTCCTGCTGGCTCCGCTGCAGATTTCGTCTTCTTCTACTTCGTCAGAATATTGCTGTTGCATAGATTCAAGTGGCATAATGGCGGACCGCCTGGCGCGAGCAGTCCTGCCCGCGCCACTGCAGAGTTCGTCTTCTTCTACTTCGTCACAATATTGCTGTTGCATAGATTCAAGCGGGATAATGGCGGACCGCCTGGCGCGAGCACTCCTGCCCGCTCCACTGCAGAGTTCGTCTTCTTTTACTTCGTCACAATATTGCTGTTGCACAGATTCAAGCGGCATAATGGCGGACCGCCTGGCGCGAGCACTCCTGCTGGCTCCACTGCAGAGTTCGTGTTCTACCTCGTCACAACATTGCTGTTGCATAGATTCAAGCGGCATAATGGCGGACCGCCTGGCGCGAGCACTCCTGCTTGCTCCACTGCATAGTTCGTCTTCTACTTCGTCACAATATAGCTGTTGCATAGATTCAAGCGGCATAATGGCGGACCGCCTGGCGCGAGCCCTCCTGCTGACTGCACTGCAGAGTTCGTCTTCTACTTCGTCACAATACTGTTGTTGCATAGATTCAAGCGGCATAATGCCGGACCGCCTGGCGCGAGCACTCCTGCTGGCTCCACTGCAGAGTTCGTGTTTTTCTACTTCGTCATAATATTGCTGTTGCATAGATTCAAGCGGCATAATGGCGGACCGGCTGGCGCGAGCAGTCCTGCCCGCGTCACTGCAGAGTTCGTCTTCTTCTACTTCGTCACAATATTGCTGTTGCATAGATTCAAGCGGCATAATGGCGGACCGCCTGGCGCGAGCACTCCTGCTGGCTCCACTGCAGAGTTCGTCTACTTCTACTTCGTCAGAATATTGCTGTTGCATAGATTCAAGCGGCATAATGGCGGACCGCCTGGCGCGAGCAGTCCTGCCAGAGCCACTGCAGAGTTTGTCTTCTTTTACTTCGTCACAATATTGCTGATGCATAGATTCAAGCGGCATAATGGCAGACCGCCTGGCGCGAGCACTCCTGCCCTCTCCACTGCAGAGTTCGTCTTCTTTTACTTCGTCACAATATTTCTGTAGCATAGATTCAAGCGGCATAATGGCGGACCGCCTGGCGCGAGCACTCCAGCTGGCCCCACTGCAGAATTCGTCTTCGTCTACTTCGTCACAATATTGCTGTTGCATAGATTCAAGCGGCATAATGGCGGACCGCCTGGCGCGAGCACTCCTGCCCGCTCCACTGCAGAGTTCGTCTTCTCCTACTTCGTCACAATATTGCTGTTGCATTGAATCAAGCGGCATAATGACGGACCGCCTTGCGCGAGCACTCCTGCTTGCTCCACTGCAGAGTTCGTATTCTTCTACGTCGTCACAATATTTCTGTTGCATAGATTCAAGTGGCATAATGGCGGACCGCCTGGCGCGAGCACTCCTGCTGGCTCGACTGCAGAGTGCGTCTTCTTCTACTTCGTCACAATATTGCTGTTGCATAGATAGATAAAGAGGAGGAGGGAAAGGCAGGGATGTTAACCAGAAAGGGGTTCCGGTTGGCTACCCTGCACTGGGGAAGAGGGTTTAGGGGAATAAAAGGAGGAAGAGAGAAGGAAAAAGGCATAACATACACACGCACAACGCTGTCACAATTTGTCACGTCGCATAGATTCAAGCGGTATAATGGCAGACCTCCTGGCGCGAGCACTCCTGCTTGCTCCACTGCAGACTTCGTCTTCTTCTACATCGTCAGAATATTGCTGTTGAATAGATTCAAGCGGCATAATGGCGGACCGCCTGGCGCGAGCAGTCCTGCCCGCGCCACTGCAGAGTTCGTCTTCTTTTACTTCGTCACAATATTGCTGTTGCATAGATTCAAGCGGCATAATGGCGGACCGCCTGGCGCGAGCACTCCTGCCCGCTCCACTGCGCAGTTCGTCTTCTTTTACTTCGTCACAATATTGCTGTTGCATAGATTCAAGCCGCATAATGGCGGACCGCCTGGCGCGAGCACTCCTGCTTGCTCCACTGCAGAGTTCGTCTTCTACGTCGTCACAATATTGCTGTTGCATAGATTCAAGCGGCATAATGGCGGACCGCCTGGCGCGAGCACTCCTGCTTGCTCCACTGCATAGTTCGTCTTCTACTTCGTCACAATATTGCTGTTGCATATATTCAAGCGGCATAATGGCGGGCCGCCTGGCGCGAGCCCTCCTGCTGGCTCCACTGCAGAGTTCGTCTTCTACTTCGTCACAATACTGCTGTTGCATAGATTCAAGCGGCATAATGGCGGACCGCCTGGCTCGAGCAGTCCTGCCCGCGGCACTGCAGAGTTCGTCGTCTTTTACTTCGTCACAATATTGCTGTTGCATAGATTCAAGCGACATAATGGAGGACCGCCTGGAGCGAGCACTCCTGCTGGCTCCACTGCAGAGTTCGTCTTCTTCTACTTCGTCACAATATTTCTGTAGCATAGATTCAAGCGGCATAATGGCGGACCGCCTGGCACGAGCACTCCAGCTGGCTCCACTGCAGAGTTCGTCTTCGTCTACTTCGTCACAATATTGCTGTTGCATAGATTCAAGCGGCATAATGGCGGACCGCCTGGCGCGAGCACTCCTGCCCGCTCCACTGCAGAGTTCGTCTTCTACTTCGTCACAATATTGCTGTTGCATAGATTCAAACGGCACAATAGCAACCCGCCTGGCGCGAGCACTCCTGCTTGCTCCACTGCAGAGTTCGTCTTCTTCTACATCGTCACAATATTGCTGTTGCATAGATTCAAGCGGCATAATGACGGACCGCCTGGCGCGAGCACTCCTGCTGGCTCCACTGCAGAGTTCGTCTTCTTCTACTTCGTCAGAATATTGCTGTTGCATAGATTCAAGCGGCATAATGGCGGACCGCCTGGCGCGAGCACTCCAGCTGGCTCCACTGCAGAGTTCGTCTTCGTCTACTTCGTCACAATATTGCTGTTGCATAGATTCAAGCGGCATAATGGCGGACCGCCTGGCGCGAGCACTCCTGCCCGCTCCACTGCAGAATTCGTCTTCTACTTCGTCACAATATTGCTGTTGCATAGATTCAAGCGGCATAATGGCGGGCCGCCTGGCGCGAGCCCTCCTGCTGGCTCCACTGCAGAGTTCGTCTTCTACTTCGTCACAATACTGCTGTTGCATAGATTCAAGCGGCATAATGGCGGACCGCCTGGCTCGAGCAGTCCTGCCCGGGGCACTGCAGAGTTCGTCGTCTTTTACTTCGTCACAATATTGCTGTTGCATAGATTCAAGCGGCATAAAGGAGGACCGCCTGGCGCGAGCACTCCTGCTGGCTCCACTGCAGAGTTCGTCTTCTTCTACTTCGTCAGAATATTGCTGTTGCATAGATTCAAGCGGCATAATGGCGGACCGCCTGGCGCGAGCACTCCTGCCTGCTCCACTGCAGAGTTCGTCTTCTTTTACTTCGTCACAATAATTCTGTAGCATAGATTCAAGCGGCATAATGGCGGACCGCCTGGCGCGAGCACTCCTGCCCGCTCCACTGCAGAGTTCGTCTTCTTTTACTTCGTCACAATATTGCTGTTGCATAGATTCAAGCGGCATAATGGCGGACCGCCTGGCGCGAGCACTCCTGCTTGCTCCACTGCAGAGTTCGTCTTCTTCTACATCGTCACAATATTGCTGTTGCATAGATTCAAGCGGCATAATGACGGACCGCCTGGCGCGAGCTTTCCAGCTTGCTCCATTGCAGAGTTCGTATTCTTCTACGTCGTCACAATATTGCTGTTGCATAGATTCAAGTGGCATAATGGCGGACCGCCTGGCGCGAGCACTCCTGCTGGCTCGACTGCAGAGTTCGTCTTCTTCTACTTCGTCACAATATTGCTGTTGCATAGATAGATAAAGAGCAGGAGGGAAAGGCAGGGATGTTAACCAGAAAGGGGTTCCGGTTGGCTACCCTGCACTGGGGAAGAGGGATTAGGGGAATAAAGGAGGAAGAGAGAAGGGAAAAAGGCATAACACACACGCACAACGCTGTCACAATTTGTCACGTCGCATAGATTCAAGCGGCATAATGGCAGACCGCCTGGCGCGAGCACTCCTGCTTGCTCCACTGCATAGTTCGTCTTCTACTTCGTCACAATATAGCTGTTGCATAGATTCAAGCGGCATAATGGCGGACCGCCTGGCGCGAGCCCTCCTGCTGACTGCACTGCAGAGTTCGTCTTCTACTTCGTCACAATACTGTTGTTGCATAGTATCAAGCGGCATAATGCCGGACCGCCTGGCGCGAGCACTCCTGCTGGCTCCACTGCAGAGTTCGTGTTTTTCTACTTCGTCATAATATTGCTGTTGCATAGATTCAAGCGGCATAATGGCGGACCGGCTGGCGCGAGCACTCCTGCTGGCTCCACTGCAGAGTTCGTCTACTTCTACTTCGTCAGAATATTGCTGATGCATAGATTCAAGCGGCATAATGGCGGATCGCCTGACGCGAGCAGTCCTGCCCGAGCCACTGCAGAGTTTGTCTTCTGTTACTTCGTCACAATATTGCTGATGCATAGATTCAAGCGGCATAATGACAGACTGCCTGGCGCGAGCACTCCTGCTTGCTCCACTGCAGAGTTCGTATTCTTCTACGTCGTCACAATATTTCTGTTGCATAAAATCAAGTGGCATAATGGCGGACCGCCTGGCGCGAGCACTCCTGCTGGCTCGACTGCAGAGTTCGTCTTCTACTTCGTCACAATATTGCTGTTGCATAGATTCAAGCGGCATAATGGCGGACCGCCTGGCGCGAGCACTCCTGCCCGCTCCACTGCAGAGTTCATCTTCTTTTACTTCGTCACAATATTGCTGTAGCATAGATTCAAGCCGCATAATGGCGGACCGCCTGGCGCGAGCACTCCTGCTTGCTCCACTGCAGAGTTTGTCTTCTACGTCGTCACAATATTGCTGTTGCATAGATTCAAGCGGCATAATGGCGGACCGCCTGGCGCGAGCACTCCTGCTTGCTCCACTGCATAGTTCGTCTTCTACTTCGTCACAATATTGCTGTTGCATAGATTCAAACGGCATATTGGCGGGCCGCCTGGCGCGAGCCCTCCTGCTGGCTCCACTGCAGAGTTCGTCTTCTACTTCGTCACAATACTGCTGTTGCATAGATTCAAGCGGCATAATGGCGGACTGCATGGCGCGAGCAGTCCTGCTTGCTCCACTGCAGAGTTCGTATTCTTCTACGTCGTCACAATATTTCTGTTGCATAGATTCAAGTGGCATAATGGCGGACCGCCTGGCGCGAGCACTCCTGCTGGCTCGACTGCAGAGTTCGTCTTCTTCTACTTCGTCACAATATTGCTGTTGCATAGATAGATAAAGAGGAGGAGGGAAAGGCAGGGATGTTAACCAGAAAGGGGTTCCGGTTGGCTACCCTGCACTGGGGAAGAGGGTTTAGGGGACTAAAAGGAGGAAGAGAGAAGGGAAAAAGGCATAACACACACACGCACAACGCTGTCACAATTTGTCACGTCGCATAGATTCAAGCGGTATAATGGCAGACCGCCTGGCGCGAGCACTCCTGCTTGCTCCACTGCAGAGTTCGTCTTCTTCTACGTCGTCAGAATATTGCTGTTGCATAGATTCAAGCGGCATAATGGCGGACCGCCTGGCGCGAGCAGTCATGCCCGCGCCACTGCAGAGTTCGTCTTCTTTTACTTCGTCACAATATTGCTGTTGCATAGATTCAAGCGGCATAATGGCGGACCGCCTGGCTCGAGCACTCCTGCCCGCTCCACTGCAGAGTTCGTCTTCTTTTACTTCGTCACAATATTGCTGTTGCATAGATTCAAGCCGCATAATGGCGGACCGCCTGGCGCGAGCACTCCTGCTTGCTCCACTGCAGAGTTCGTCTTCTACGTCGTCACAATATTGCTGTTGCATAGATTCAAGCGGCATAATGGCGGACCGCCTGGCGCGAGCACTCCTGCTTGCTCCACTGCATAGTTCGTCTTCTACTTCGTCACCATATTGCTGTTGCATAGATTCAAGCGGCATAATGGTGGGCCGCCTGGCGCGAGCCCTCCTGCTGGCTCCACTGCAGAGTTCGTCTTCTACTTCGTCACAATACTGCTGTTGCATAGATTCAAGCGGCATAATGGCGGACCGCCTGGCGCGAGCAGTCCTGCCCGCGTCACTGCAGAGTTCGTCTTCTTCTACTTCGTCACAATATTGCTGTTGCATAGATTCAAGCGGCATAATGGCGGACCGCCTGGCGCGAGCACTCCTGCCCGCTTCACTGCAGAGTTCGTCTTCTTCTACTTCGTCACAATATTGCTGTTGCATAGATTCAAGCGGCATAATGGCGGACCGCCTGGCGCGAGCAGTCCTGCCCGCGCCACTGCAGAGTTCGTCTTCTTCTACTTCGTCACAATATTACTGTTGCATAGATGCAAGCGGCAATATGGCGGACCGCCTGGCGCTAGCACTCCTGCACGCTTCACTGCAGTTACGCTTCACTGCAGAGTTCGTCTTCTTTTACTTCATCACAATATTGCTGTTGCATAGATTCAAGCGGCATAATGGCGGACCGCCTGGCGCGAGCACTCCTGCTGGCTCCACTGCAGAGTTCGTCTTCTACTTCGTCAGAATATTGCTTTTGCATAGATTCAAGCGGCATAATGGCGGACCGCCTGGCTCGAGCAGTCCTGCCCGCGGCACTGCAGAGTTCGTCGTCTTTTACTTCGTCACAATATTGCTGTTGCATAGATTCAAGCGGCATAATCAAGGACCGCCTGGCGCGAGCACTCCTACTGGCTCCACTGCAGAGTTCGTCTTCTTCTACTTCGTCAGAATATTGCTGTTGCATAGATTCAAGCGGCATAATGGCGGACCGCCTGGCGCGAGCACTCCTGCCTGCTCCACTGCAGAGTTCGTCTTCTTTTACTTCGTCACAATATTTCTGTAGCATAGATTCAAGCGGCATAATGGCGGACCGCCTGGCGCGAGCACTCCAGCTGGCTCCACTGCAGAGTTCGTCTTCGTCTACTTCGTCACAATATTGCTGTTGCATAGATTCAAGCGACATAATGGCGGACCGCCTGGCGCGAGCACTCCTGCCCGCTCCACTGCAGAGTTCGTCTTCTTCTACTTCGTCACAATATTGCTGTTGCAATGATTCAAGCGGCACAATAGCAACCCGCCTGGCGCGAGCACTCCTGCTTGCTCCACTGCAGAGTTCGTCTTCTTCTACATCGTCACAATATTGCTGTTGCATAGATTCAAGCGGCATAATGACGGACCGCCTGGCGCGAGCACTCCAGCTTCCTGCATTGCAGAGTTCGTATTCTTCTACTTCGTCACAATATTGCTGTTGCAATGATTCAAGCGGCACAATAGCAACCCGCCTGGCGCGAGCACTCCTGCTTGCTCCACTGCAGAGTTCGTCTTCTTCTACATCGTCACAATATTGCTGTTGCATAGATTCAAGTGGCATAATGGCGGACCGCCTGGCGCGAGCACTCCTGCTGGCTCGACTGCAGAGTTCGACTTCTTCTACTTCGTCACAATATTGCGGTTGCATAAATAGATAAAGAGCAGAAAGGAAAGGCAGGGATGTTAACCAGAAAGGGGTTCCGGTTGGCTACCCTGCACTGGGGAAGAGGGATTAGGGGACTAAAAGGAGGAAGAGAGAAGGGAAAAAGGCATAACACACACACGCACAACGCTGTCACAATTTGTCACGTCGCATAGATTCAAGCGGCATAATGGCAGACCGCCTGGCGCGAGCACTCCTGCTTGCTCCACTGCAGAGTTCGTCTTCTTCTACGTCGTCAGAATATTGCTGTTGCATAGATTCAAGCGGCATAATGGCGGACCGCCTGGCGCGAGCAGTCCTGCCCGCGCCACTGCAGAGTTCGTCTTCTTTTACTTCGTCACAATATTGCTGTTGCATAGATTCAAGCGGCATAATGGCGGACCGCCTGGCGCGAGCACTCCTGCCCGCTCCACTGCAGAGTTCGTCTTCTTTTACTTCGTCACAATATTGCTGTTGCATAGATTCAAACGGCATAATGGCGGACCGCCTGGAGCGAGCACTCCTGCTGGCTCCACTGCAGAGTTCGTCTTCGTCTACTTCGTCACAATATTGCTGTTGCATTGATTCAAGCGGCATAATGGCGGACCGCCTGGCGCGAGCACTCCTGCCCGCTCCACTGCAGAGTTCGTCTTCTTTTACTTCGTCACAATATTGCTGTTGCATAGATTCAAGCCGCATAATGGCGGACCGCCTGGCGCGAGCACTCCTGCTGGCTCCACTGCAGAGTTCGTCTTCTTCTACTTCGTCACAATATTGCTGTAGCATAGATTCAAGCGGCATAATGGCGGACCGCCTGGCGCGAGCACTCCTGCTTGCTCCACTGCATAGTTCGTCTTCTACTTCGTCACAATATTGCTGTTGCATAGATTCAAGCGGCATAATGGCGGACCGCCTGGCGCGAGCCCTCCTGCTGGCTCCACTGCAGAGTTCGTCTTCTACTTCGTCACAATACTGCTGTTGCATAGATTCAAGCGGCATAATGGCGGACCGCCTGGCGCGAGCACTCCTGCTGGCTCCACAGCAGAGTTCGTGTTCTTCTACTTCGTCACAATATTGCTGTTGCATAGATTCAAGCGGCATAATGCCGGACCGCCTGGCGCGAGCAGTCCTGCCTGCGTCACTGCAGAGTTCGTCTTCTTCTACTTCGTCACAATATTGCTGTTGCATAGATTCAAGCTGCATAATGGCGGACCGCCTGGCGCGAGCACTCCTACCCGCTTCACTGCAAAGTTCGTCTTCTTCTACTTCGTCACAATATTGCTGTTGCATAGATTCAAGCGGCATAATGGCGGACCGCCTGGCGCGAGCACTCCTTCCGGCTCCACTGCAGAGCTCGTCTTCTTTTACTTCGTCACAATATTGCTGTTGCATAGATTCAAGCGGCATAATGGCGGACCGCCTGGCGCGAGACTCCTACTTGCTCCAGTGCAGAGTTCGTCTTCTATTTCGTCACAATATTGCTGTTGCATAGACTCAAGCGGCATAGTGGCGAACCGCCTGGCGCGAGCACTCCTGCCCGGTTCACTGTAGAGTTCGTCTTCTTTTACTTCGTCACAATATTGCTGTTGCATAGATTCAAGCGGCATAATGGCGAACCGCCTGGCGCGAGCACTCCTGCTGGCTCCACTGCAGAGTTCGTCTACTTCTACTTCGTCAGAATATTGCTGTTGCATAGATTCAAGCGGCATTATGGCGGACCGCCTGGCGCGAGCAGTCCTGCCCGCGCCACTGCAGAGTTCGTCTTCTTTTACTTCGTCACAATATCGCTGTTGCATAGATTCAAGCGGCATAATGGCGTACCGCCTGGCGCGAGCACTCCTGCTTTCTCCGCTGCAGATTTCGTCTTCTTCTACTTCGTCAGAATATTGCTGTTGCATAGATTCAAGTGGCATAATGGCGGACCGCCTGCCGCGAGCAGTCCTGCCCGCGCCACTGCAGAGTTCGTCTTCTTTTACTTCGTCACAATATTGCTGTTGCATAGATTCAAGCGGCATAATGGCGGACCGCCTGGCGCGAGCAGTCCTGCCCGCGCCACTGCAGAGTTCGTCTTCTTTTACTTCGTCACAATATCGCTGTTGCATAGATTCAAGCGGCATAATGGCGTACCGCCTGGCGCGAGCACTCCTGCTGGCTCCGCTGCAGATTTCGTCTTCTTCTACTTCGTCAGAATATTGCTGTTGCATAGATTCAAGTGGCATAATGGCGGACCGCCTGGCGCGAGCAGTCCTGCCCGCGCCACTGCAGAGTTCGTCTTCTTCTACTTCGTCACAATATTGCTGTTGCATAGATTCAAGCGGCATAATGGCGGACCGCCTGGCGCGAGCACTCCTGCTGGCTCCACTGCAGAGTTCGTCTACTTCTACTTCGTCAGAATATTGCTGTTGCATAGATTCAAGCGGCATAATGGCGGACCGCCTGGCGCGAGCAGTCCTGCCAGAGCCACTGCAGAGTTTGTCTTCTTTTACTTCGTCACAATATTGCTGATGCATAGATTCAAGCGGCATAATGGCAGACCGCCTGGCGCGAGCACTCCTGCCCTCTCCACTGCAGAGTTCGTCTTCTTTTACTTCGTCACAATATTTCTGTAGCATAGATTCAAGCGGCATAATGGCGGACCGCCTGGCGCGAGCACTCCAGCTGGCCCCACTGCAGAATTCGTCTTCGTCTACTTCGTCACAATATTGCTGTTGCATAGATTCAAGCGGCATAATGGCGGACCGCCTGGCGCGAGCACTCCTGCCCGCTCCACTGCAGAGTTCGTCTTCTCCTACTTCGTCACAATATTGCTGTTGCATTGAATCAAGCGGCATAATGACGGACCGCCTTGCGCGAGCACTCCTGCTTGCTCCACTGCAGAGTTCGTATTCTTCTACGTCGTCACAATATTTCTGTTGCATAGATTCAAGTGGCATAATGGCGGACCGCCTGGCGCGAGCACTCCTGCTGGCTCGACTGCAGAGTGCGTCTTCTTCTACTTCGTCACAATATTGCTGTTGCATAGATAGATAAAGAGGAGGAGGGAAAGGCAGGGATGTTAACCAGAAAGGGGTTCCGGTTGGCTACCCTGCACTGGGGAAGAGGGTTTAGGGGAATAAAAGGAGGAAGAGAGAAGGAAAAAGGCATAACATACACACGCACAACGCTGTCACAATTTGTCACGTCGCATAGATTCAAGCGGTATAATGGCAGACCTCCTGGCGCGAGCACTCCTGCTTGCTCCACTGCAGACTTCGTCTTCTTCTACATCGTCAGAATATTGCTGTTGAATAGATTCAAGCGGCATAATGGCGGACCGCCTGGCGCGAGCAGTCCTGCCCGCGCCACTGCAGAGTTCGTCTTCTTTTACTTCGTCACAATATTGCTGTTGCATAGATTCAAGCGGCATAATGGCGGACCGCCTGGCGCGAGCACTCCTGCCCGCTCCACTGCGCAGTTCGTCTTCTTTTACTTCGTCACAATATTGCTGTTGCATAGATTCAAGCCGCATAATGGCGGACCGCCTGGCGCGAGCACTCCTGCTTGCTCCACTGCAGAGTTCGTCTTCTACGTCGTCACAATATTGCTGTTGCATAGATTCAAGCGGCATAATGGCGGACCGCCTGGCGCGAGCACTCCTGCTTGCTCCACTGCATAGTTCGTCTTCTACTTCGTCACAATATTGCTGTTGCATAGATTCAAGCGGCATAATGGCGGGCCGCCTGGCGCGAGCCCTCCTGCTGGCTCCACTGCAGAGTTCGTCTTCTACTTCGTCACAATACTGCTGTTGCATAGATTCAAGCGGCATAATGGCGGACCGCCTGGCTCGAGCAGTCCTGCCCGCGGCACTGCAGAGTTCGTCGTCTTTTACTTCGTCACAATATTGCTGTTGCATAGATTCAAGCGGCATAATGGAGGACCGCCTGGAGCGAGCACTCCTGCTGGCTCCACTGCAGAGTTCGTCTTCTTCTACTTCGTCACAATATTTCTGTAGCATAGATTCAAGCGGCATAATGGCGGACCGCCTGGCACGAGCACTCCAGCTGGCTCCACTGCAGAGTTCGTCTTCGTCTACTTCGTCACAATATTGCTGTTGCATAGATTCAAGCGGCATAATGGCGGACCGCCTGGCGCGAGCACTCCTGCCCGCTCCACTGCAGAGTTCGTCTTCTACTTCGTCACAATATTGCTGTTGCATAGATTCAAACGGCACAATAGCAACCCGCCTGGCGCGAGCACTCCTGCTTGCTCCACTGCAGAGTTCGTCTTCTTCTACATCGTCACAATATTGCTGTTGCATAGATTCAAGCGGCATAATGACGGACCGCCTGGCGCGAGCACTCCTGCTGGCTCCACTGCAGAGTTCGTCTTCTTCTACTTCGTCAGAATATTGCTGTTGCATAGATTCAAGCGGCATAATGGCGGACCGCCTGGCGCGAGCACTCCAGCTGGCTCCACTGCAGAGTTCGTCTTCGTCTACTTCGTCACAATATTGCTGTTGCATAGATTCAAGCGGCATAATGGCGGACCGCCTGGCGCGAGCACTCCTGCCCGCTCCACTGCAGAATTCGTCTTCTACTTCGTCACAATATTGCTGTTGCATAGATTCAAGCGGCATAATGGCGGGCCGCCTGGCGCGAGCCCTCCTGCTGGCTCCACTGCAGAGTTCGTCTTCTACTTCGTCACAATACTGCTGTTGCATAGATTCAAGCGGCATAATGGCGGACCGCCTGGCTCGAGCAGTCCTGCCCGCGGCACTGCAGAGTTCGTCGTCTTTTACTTCGTCACAATATTGCTGTTGCATAGATTCAAGCGGCATAAAGGAGGACCGCCTGGCGCGAGCACTCCTGCTGGCTCCACTGCAGAGTTCGTCTTCTTCTACTTCGTCAGAATATTGCTGTTGCATAGATTCAAGCGGCATAATGGCGGACCGCCTGGCGCGAGCACTCCTGCCTGCTCCACTGCAGAGTTCGTCTTCTTTTACTTCGTCACAATAATTCTGTAGCATAGATTCAAGCGGCATAATGGCGGACCGCCTGGCGCGAGCACTCCTGCTTGCTCCACTGCAGAGTTCGTCTTCTTCTACATCGTCACAATATTGCTGTTGCATAGATTCAAGCGGCATAATGACGGACCGCCTGGCGCGAGCTTTCCAGCTTGCTCCATTGCAGAGTTCGTATTCTTCTACGTCGTCACAATATTGCTGTTGCATAGATTCAAGTGGCATAATGGCGGACCGCCTGGCGCGAGCACTCCTGCTGGCTCGACTGCAGAGTTCGTCTTCTTCTACTTCGTCACAATATTGCTGTTGCATAGATAGATAAAGAGCAGGAGGGAAAGGCAGGGATGTTAACCAGAAAGGGGTTCCGGTTGGCTACCCTGCACTGGGGAAGAGGGATTAGGGGAATAAAGGAGGAAGAGAGAAGGGAAAAAGGCATAACACACACGCACAACGCTGTCACAATTTGTCACGTCGCATAGATTCAAGCGGCATAATGGCAGACCGCCTGGCGCGAGCACTCCTGCTTGCTCCACTGCATAGTTCGTCTTCTACTTCGTCACAATATAGCTGTTGCATAGATTCAAGCGGCATAATGGCGGACCGCCTGGCGCGAGCCCTCCTGCTGACTGCACTGCAGAGTTCGTCTTCTACTTCGTCACAATACTGTTGTTGCATAGTATCAAGCGGCATAATGCCGGACCGCCTGGCGCGAGCACTCCTGCTGGCTCCACTGCAGAGTTCGTGTTTTTCTACTTCGTCATAATATTGCTGTTGCATAGATTCAAGCGGCATAATGGCGGACCGGCTGGCGCGAGCACTCCTGCTGGCTCCACTGCAGAGTTCGTCTACTTCTACTTCGTCAGAATATTGCTGATGCATAGATTCAAGCGGCATAATGGCGGATCGCCTGACGCGAGCAGTCCTGCCCGAGCCACTGCAGAGTTTGTCTTCTGTTACTTCGTCACAATATTGCTGATGCATAGATTCAAGCGGCATAATGACAGACCGCCTGGCGCGAGCACTCCTGCTTGCTCCACTGCAGAGTTCGTATTCTTCTACGTCGTCACAATATTTCTGTTGCATAAAATCAAGTGGCATAATGGCGGACCGCCTGGCGCGAGCACTCCTGCTGGCTCGACTGCAGAGTTCGTCTTCTACTTCGTCACAATATTGCTGTTGCATAGATTCAAGCGGCATAATGGCGGACCGCCTGGCGCGAGCACTCCTGCCCGCTCCACTGCAGAGTTCATCTTCTTTTACTTCGTCACAATATTGCTGTAGCATAGATTCAAGCCGCATAATGGCGGACCGCCTGGCGCGAGCACTCCTGCTTGCTCCACTGCAGAGTTTGTCTTCTACGTCGTCACAATATTGCTGTTGCATAGATTCAAGCGGCATAATGGCGGACCGCCTGGCGCGAGCACTCCTGCTTGCTCCACTGCATAGTTCGTCTTCTACTTCGTCACAATATTGCTGTTGCATAGATTCAAACGGCATATTGGCGGGCCGCCTGGCGCGAGCCCTCCTGCTGGCTCCACTGCAGAGTTCGTCTTCTACTTCGTCACAATACTGCTGTTGCATAGATTCAAGCGGCATAATGGCGGACTGCATGGCGCGAGCAGTCCTGCTTGCTCCACTGCAGAGTTCGTATTCTTCTACGTCGTCACAATATTTCTGTTGCATAGATTCAAGTGGCATAATGGCGGACCGCCTGGCGCGAGCACTCCTGCTGGCTCGACTGCAGAGTTCGTCTTCTTCTACTTCGTCACAATATTGCTGTTGCATAGATAGATAAAGAGGAGGAGGGAAAGGCAGGGATGTTAACCAGAAAGGGGTTCCGGTTGGCTACCCTGCACTGGGGAAGAGGGTTTAGGGGACTAAAAGGAGGAAGAGAGAAGGGAAAAAGGCATAACACACACACGCACAACGCTGTCACAATTTGTCACGTCGCATAGATTCAAGCGGTATAATGGCAGACCGCCTGGCGCGAGCACTCCTGCTTGCTCCACTGCAGAGTTCGTCTTCTTCTACGTCGTCAGAATATTGCTGTTGCATAGATTCAAGCGGCATAATGGCGGACCGCCTGGCGCGAGCAGTCATGCCCGCGCCACTGCAGAGTTCGTCTTCTTTTACTTCGTCACAATATTGCTGTTGCATAGATTCAAGCGGCATAATGGCGGACCGCCTGGCTCGAGCACTCCTGCCCGCTCCACTGCAGAGTTCGTCTTCTTTTACTTCGTCACAATATTGCTGTTGCATAGATTCAAGCCGCATAATGGCGGACCGCCTGGCGCGAGCACTCCTGCTTGCTCCACTGCAGAGTTCGTCTTCTACGTCGTCACAATATTGCTGTTGCATAGATTCAAGCGGCATAATGGCGGACCGCCTGGCGCGAGCACTCCTGCTTGCTCCACTGCATAGTTCGTCTTCTACTTCGTCACCATATTGCTGTTGCATAGATTCAAGCGGCATAATGGTGGGCCGCCTGGCGCGAGCCCTCCTGCTGGCTCCACTGCAGAGTTCGTCTTCTACTTCGTCACAATACTGCTGTTGCATAGATTCAAGCGGCATAATGGCGGACCGCCTGGCGCGAGCAGTCCTGCCCGCGTCACTGCAGAGTTCGTCTTCTTCTACTTCGTCACAATATTGCTGTTGCATAGATTCAAGCGGCATAATGGCGGACCGCCTGGCGCGAGCACTCCTGCCCGCTTCACTGCAGAGTTCGTCTTCTTCTACTTCGTCACAATATTGCTGTTGCATAGATTCAAGCGGCATAATGGCGGACCGCCTGGCGCGAGCAGTCCTGCCCGCGCCACTGCAGAGTTCGTCTTCTTCTACTTCGTCACAATATTACTGTTGCATAGATGCAAGCGGCAATATGGCGGACCGCCTGGCGCTAGCACTCCTGCACGCTTCACTGCAGTTACGCTTCACTGCAGAGTTCGTCTTCTTTTACTTCATCACAATATTGCTGTTGCATAGATTCAAGCGGCATAATGGCGGACCGCCTGGCGCGAGCACTCCTGCTGGCTCCACTGCAGAGTTCGTCTTCTACTTCGTCAGAATATTGCTTTTGCATAGATTCAAGCGGCATAATGGCGGACCGCCTGGCTCGAGCAGTCCTGCCCGCGGCACTGCAGAGTTCGTCGTCTTTTACTTCGTCACAATATTGCTGTTGCATAGATTCAAGCGGCATAATCAAGGACCGCCTGGCGCGAGCACTCCTACTGGCTCCACTGCAGAGTTCGTCTTCTTCTACTTCGTCAGAATATTGCTGTTGCATAGATTCAAGCGGCATAATGGCGGACCGCCTGGCGCGAGCACTCCTGCCTGCTCCACTGCAGAGTTCGTCTTCTTTTACTTCGTCACAATATTTCTGTAGCATAGATTCAAGCGGCATAATGGCGGACCGCCTGGCGCGAGCACTCCAGCTGGCTCCACTGCAGAGTTCGTCTTCGTCTACTTCGTCACAATATTGCTGTTGCATAGATTCAAGCGACATAATGGCGGACCGCCTGGCGCGAGCACTCCTGCCCGCTCCACTGCAGAGTTCGTCTTCTTCTACTTCGTCACAATATTGCTGTTGCAATGATTCAAGCGGCACAATAGCAACCCGCCTGGCGCGAGCACTCCTGCTTGCTCCACTGCAGAGTTCGTCTTCTTCTACATCGTCACAATATTGCTGTTGCATAGATTCAAGCGGCATAATGACGGACCGCCTGGCGCGAGCACTCCAGCTTCCTGCATTGCAGAGTTCGTATTCTTCTACTTCGTCACAATATTGCTGTTGCAATGATTCAAGCGGCACAATAGCAACCCGCCTGGCGCGAGCACTCCTGCTTGCTCCACTGCAGAGTTCGTCTTCTTCTACATCGTCACAATATTGCTGTTGCATAGATTCAAGTGGCATAATGGCGGACCGCCTGGCGCGAGCACTCCTGCTGGCTCGACTGCAGAGTTCGACTTCTTCTACTTCGTCACAATATTGCGGTTGCATAAATAGATAAAGAGCAGAAAGGAAAGGCAGGGATGTTAACCAGAAAGGGGTTCCGGTTGGCTACCCTGCACTGGGGAAGAGGGATTAGGGGACTAAAAGGAGGAAGAGAGAAGGGAAAAAGGCATAACACACACACGCACAACGCTGTCACAATTTGTCACGTCGCATAGATTCAAGCGGCATAATGGCAGACCGCCTGGCGCGAGCACTCCTGCTTGCTCCACTGCAGAGTTCGTCTTCTTCTACGTCGTCAGAATATTGCTGTTGCATAGATTCAAGCGGCATAATGGCGGACCGCCTGGCGCGAGCAGTCCTGCCCGCGCCACTGCAGAGTTCGTCTTCTTTTACTTCGTCACAATATTGCTGTTGCATAGATTCAAGCGGCATAATGGCGGACCGCCTGGCGCGAGCACTCCTGCCCGCTCCACTGCAGAGTTCGTCTTCTTTTACTTCGTCACAATATTGCTGTTGCATAGATTCAAACGGCATAATGGCGGACCGCCTGGAGCGAGCACTCCTGCTGGCTCCACTGCAGAGTTCGTCTTCGTCTACTTCGTCACAATATTGCTGTTGCATTGATTCAAGCGGCATAATGGCGGACCGCCTGGCGCGAGCACTCCTGCCCGCTCCACTGCAGAGTTCGTCTTCTTTTACTTCGTCACAATATTGCTGTTGCATAGATTCAAGCCGCATAATGGCGGACCGCCTGGCGCGAGCACTCCTGCTGGCTCCACTGCAGAGTTCGTCTTCTTCTACTTCGTCACAATATTGCTGTAGCATAGATTCAAGCGGCATAATGGCGGACCGCCTGGCGCGAGCACTCCTGCTTGCTCCACTGCATAGTTCGTCTTCTACTTCGTCACAATATTGCTGTTGCATAGATTCAAGCGGCATAATGGCGGACCGCCTGGCGCGAGCCCTCCTGCTGGCTCCACTGCAGAGTTCGTCTTCTACTTCGTCACAATACTGCTGTTGCATAGATTCAAGCGGCATAATGGCGGACCGCCTGGCGCGAGCACTCCTGCTGGCTCCACAGCAGAGTTCGTGTTCTTCTACTTCGTCACAATATTGCTGTTGCATAGATTCAAGCGGCATAATGCCGGACCGCCTGGCGCGAGCAGTCCTGCCTGCGTCACTGCAGAGTTCGTCTTCTTCTACTTCGTCACAATATTGCTGTTGCATAGATTCAAGCTGCATAATGGCGGACCGCCTGGCGCGAGCACTCCTACCCGCTTCACTGCAAAGTTCGTCTTCTTCTACTTCGTCACAATATTGCTGTTGCATAGATTCAAGCGGCATAATGGCGGACCGCCTGGCGCGAGCACTCCTTCCGGCTCCACTGCAGAGCTCGTCTTCTTTTACTTCGTCACAATATTGCTGTTGCATAGATTCATGCGGCATAATGGCGGACCGCCTGGCGCGAGACTCCTACTTGCTCCAGTGCAGAGTTCGTCTTCTATTTCGTCACAATATTGCTGTTGCATAGACTCAAGCGGCATAGTGGCGAACCGCCTGGCGCGAGCACTCCTGCCCGGTTCACTGTAGAGTTCGTCTTCTTTTACTTCGTCACAATATTGCTGTTGCATAGATTCAAGCGGCATAATGGCGAACCGCCTGGCGCGAGCACTCCTGCTGGCTCCACTGCAGAGTTCGTCTACTTCTACTTCGTCAGAATATTGCTGTTGCATAGATTCAAGCGGCATTATGGCGGACCGCCTGGCGCGAGCAGTCCTGCCCGCGCCACTGCAGAGTTCGTCTTCTTTTACTTCGTCACAATATCGCTGTTGCATAGATTCAAGCGGCATAATGGCGTACCGCCTGGCGCGAGCACTCCTGCTTTCTCCGCTGCAGATTTCGTCTTCTTCTACTTCGTCAGAATATTGCTGTTGCATAGATTCAAGTGGCATAATGGCGGACCGCCTGCCGCGAGCAGTCCTGCCCGCGCCACTGCAGAGTTCGTCTTCTTTTACTTCGTCACAATATTGCTGTTGCATAGATTCAAGCGGCATAATGGCGGACCGCCTGGCGCGAGCAGTCCTGCCCGCGCCACTGCAGAGTTCGTCTTCTTTTACTTCGTCACAATATCGCTGTTGCATAGATTCAAGCGGCATAATGGCGTACCGCCTGGCGCGAGCACTCCTGCTGGCTCCGCTGCAGATTTCGTCTTCTTCTACTTCGTCAGAATATTGCTGTTGCATAGATTCAAGTGGCATAATGGCGGACCGCCTGGCGCGAGCAGTCCTGCCCGCGCCACTGCAGAGTTCGTCTTCTTCTACTTCGTCACAATATTGCTGTTGCATAGATTCAAGCGGGATAATGGCGGACCGCCTGGCGCGAGCACTCCTGCTTGCTCCACTGCATAGTTCGTCTTCTACTTCGTCACCATATTGCTGTTGCATAGATTCAAGCGGCATAATGGTGGGCCGCCTGGCGCGAGCCCTCCTGCTGGCTCCACTGCAGAGTTCGTCTTCTACTTCGTCACAATACTGCTGTTGCATAGATTCAAGCGGCATAATGGCGGACCGCCTGGCGCGAGCAGTCCTGCCCGCGTCACTGCAGAGTTCGTCTTCTTCTACTTCGTCACAATATTGCTGTTGCATAGATTCAAGCGGCATAATGGCGGACCGCCTGGCGCGAGCACTCCTGCCCGCTTCACTGCAGAGTTCGTCTTCTTCTACTTCGTCACAATATTGCTGTTGCATAGATTCAAGCGGCATAATGGCGGACCGCCTGGCGCGAGCAGTCCTGCCCGCGCCACTGCAGAGTTCGTCTTCTTCTACTTCGTCACAATATTACTGTTGCATAGATGCAAGCGGCAATATGGCGGACCGCCTGGCGCTAGCACTCCTGCACGCTTCACTGCAGTTACGCTTCACTGCAGAGTTCGTCTTCTTTTAGTTCATCACAATATTGCTGTTGCATAGATTCAAGCGGCATAATGGCGGACCGCCTGGCGCGAGCACTCCTGCTGGCTCCACTGCAGAGTTCGTCTTCTACTTCGTCAGAATATTGCTTTTGCATAGATTCAAGCGGCATAATGGCGGACCGCCTGGCGCGAGCACTCCTGCCTGCTCCACTGCAGAGTTCGTCTTCTTTTACTTCGTCACAATATTTCTGTAGCATAGATTCAAGCGGCATAATGGCGGACCGCCTGGCGCGAGCACTCCAGCTGGCTCCACTGCAGAGTTCGTCTTCGTCTACTTCGTCACAATATTGCTGTTGCATAGATTCAAGCGACATAATGGCGGACCGCCTGGCGCGAGCACTCCTGCCCGCTCCACTGCAGAGTTCGTCTTCTTCTACTTCGTCACAATATTGCTGTTGCAATGATTCAAGCGGCACAATAGCAACCCGCCTGGCGCGAGCACTCCTGCTTGCTCCACTGCAGAGTTCGTCTTCTTCTACATCGTCACAATATTGCTGTTGCATAGATTCAAGCGGCATAATGACGGACCGCCTGGCGCGAGCACTCCAGCTTCCTGCATTGCAGAGTTCGTATTCTTCTACGTCGTCACAATATTGCTGTTGCATAGATTCAAGTGGCATAATGGCGGACCGCCTGGCGCGAGCACTCCTGCTGGCTCGACTGCAGAGTTCGACTTCTTCTACTTCGTCACAATATTGCGGTTGCATAAATAGATAAAGAGCAGAAGGGAAAGGCAGGGATGTTAACCAGAAAGGGGTTCCGGTTGGCTACCCTGCACTGGGGAAGAGGGATTAGGGGACTAAAAGGATGAAGAGAGAAGGGAAAAAGGCATAACACACACACGCACAACGCTGTCACAATTTTTCACGTCGCATAGATTCAAGCGGCATAATGGCAGACCGCCTGGCGCGAGCACTCCTGCTTGCTCCACTGCAGAGTTCGGCTTCTTCTACGTCGTCAGAATATTGCTGTTGCATAGATTCAAGCGGCATAATGGCGGACCGCCTGGCGCGAGCAGTCCTGCCCGCGCCACTGCAGAGTTCGTCTTCTTTTACTTCGTCACAATATTGCTGTTGCATAGATTCAAGCGGCATAATGGCGGACCGCCTGGCGCGAGCACTCCTGCCCGCTCCACTGCAGAGTTCGTCTTCTTTTACTTCGTCACAATATTGCTGTTGCATAGATTCAAACGGCATAATGGCGGACCGCCTGGAGCGAGCACTCCTGCTGGCTCCACTGCAGAGTTCGTCTTCGTCTACTTCGTCACAATATTGCTGTTGCATTGATTCAAGCGGCATAATGGCGGACCGCCTGGCGCGAGCACTCCTGCCCGCTCCACTGCAGAGTTCGTCTTCTTTTACTTCGTCACAATATTGCTGTTGCATAGATTCAAGCCGCATAATGGCGGACCGCCTGGCGCGAGCACTCCTGCTGGCTCCACTGCAGAGTTCGTCTTCTTCTACTTCGTCACAATATTGCTGTAGCATAGATTCAAGCGGCATAATGGCGGACCGCCTGGCGCGAGCACTCCTGCTTGCTCCACTGCATAGTTCGTCTTCTACTTCGTCACAATATTGCTGTTGCATAGATTCAAGCGGCATAATGGCGGAACGCCTGGCGCGAGCCCTCCTGCTGGCTCCACTGCAGAGTTCGTCTTCTACTTCGTCACAATACTGCTGTTGCATAGATTCAAGCGGCATAATGGCGGACCGCCTGGCGCGAGCACTCCTGCTGGCTCCACAGCAGAGTTCGTGTTCTTCTACTTCGTCACAATATTGCTGTTGCATAGATTCAAGCGGCATAATGCCGGACCGCCTGGCGCGAGCAGTCCTGCCTGCGTCACTGCAGAGTTCGTCTTCTTCTACTTCGTCACAATATTGCTGTTGCATAGATTCAAGCTGCATAATGGCGGACCGCCTGGCGCGAGCACTCCTACCCGCTTCACTGCAAAGTTCGTCTTCTTCTACTTCGTCACAATATTGCTGTTGCATAGATTCAAGCGGCATAATGGCGGACCGCCTGGCGCGAGCACTCCTTCCGGCTCCACTGCAGAGCTCGTCTTCTTTTACTTCGTCACAATATTGCTGTTGCATAGGTTCAAGCGGCATAATCGCGGACCGCCTGGCGCGAGACTCCTACTTGCTCCAGTGCAGAGTTCGTCTTCTATTTCGTCACAATATTGCTGTTGCATAGACTCAAGCGGCATAGTGGCGAACCGCCTGGCGCGAGCACTCCTGCCCGGTTCACTGCAGAGTTCGTCTTCTTTTACTTCGTCACAATATTGCTGTTGCATAGATTCAAGCGGCATAATGGCGAACCGCCTGGCGCGAGCACTCCTGCTGGCTCCACTGCAGAGTTCGTCTACTTCTACTTCGTCAGAATATTGCTGTTGCATAGATTCAAGCGGCATTATGGCGGACCGCCTGGCGCGAGCAGTCCTGCCCGCGCCACTGCAGAGTTCGTCTTCTTTTACTTCGTCACAATATCGCTGTTGCATAGATTCAAGCGGCATAATGGCGTACCGCCTGGCGCGAGCACTCCTGCTTTCTCCGCTGCAGATTTCGTCTTCTTCTACTTCGTCAGAATATTGCTGTTGCATAGATTCAAGTGGCATAATGGCGGACCGCCTGCCGCGAGCAGTCCTGCCCGCGCCACTGCAGAGTTCGTCTTCTTTTACTTCGTCACAATATTGCTGTTGCATAGATTCAAGCGGCATAATGGCGGACCGCCTGGCGCGAGCAGTCCTGCCCGCGCCACTGCAGAGTTTGTCTTCGTCTACTTCGTCAAAACATTGCTGTTGCATAGCTTCAAACGGCATAATGGCGTACCTCCTGGCGCGAGCACTCCTGCCCGCTCTACTGCAGAGTTCGTCTTCTACTTCGTCACAATACTGCTGTTGCATAGATTCAAGCGGCATAATGGCGGACCGCCTGGCGCGAGCACTCCTGCTGGCTCCACTGCAGAGTTCGTGTTCTACCTCGTCACAACATTGCTGTTGCATAGATTCAAGCAGCATAATGGCGGACCGCCTGGCGCGAGCACTCCTGCTTGCTCCACTGCATAGTTCGTCTTCTACTTCGTCACAATATAGCTGTTGCATAGATTCAAGCGGCATAATGGCGGACCGCCTGGCGCGAGCCCTCCTGCTGACTGCACTGCAGAGTTCGTCTTCTACTTCGTCACAATACTGTTGTTGCATAGATTCAAGCGGCATAATGCCGGACCGCCTGGCGCGAGCACTCCTGCTGGCTCCACATCAGAGTTCGTGTTTTTCTACTTCGTCATAATATTGCTGTTGCATAGATTCAAGCGGCATAATGGCGGACCGGCTGGCGCGAGCAGTCCTGCCCGCGTCACTGCAGAGTTCGTCTTCTTCTACTTCGTCACAATATTGGTGTTGCATAGATTCAAGCGGCATAATGGCGGACCGCCTGGCGCGAGCACTCCTGCTGGCTCCACTGCAGAGTTCGTCTACTTCTACTTCGTCAGAATATTGCTGTTGCATAGATTCAAGCGGCATAATGGCGGACCGCCTGGCGCGAGCAGTCCTGCCAGAGCCACTGCAGAGTTTGTCTTCTTTTACTTCGTCACAATATTGCTGATGCATAGATTCAAGCGGCATAATGGCAGACCGCCTGGCGCGAGCACTCCTGCCCTCTCCACTGCAGAGTTCATCTTCTTTTACTTCGTCACAATATTTCTGTAGCATAGATTCAAGCGGCATAATGGCGGACCGCCTGGCGCGAGCACTCCAGCTGGCCCCACTGCAGAATTCGTCTTCGTCTACTTCGTCACAATATTGCTGTTGCATAGATTCAAGCGGCATAATGGCGGACCGCCTGGCGCGAGCACTCCTGCCCGCTCCACTGCAGAGTTCGTCTTCTTCTACTTCGTCACAATATTGCTCTTGCATTGATTCAAGCGGCATAATGATGGACCGCCTTGCGCGAGCACTCCTGCTGGCTCCACTGCAGAGTTCGTATTCTTCTACGTCGTCACAATATTTCTGTTGCATAGATTCAAGTGGCATAATGGCGGACCGCCTGGCGCGAGCACTCCTGCTGGCTCGACTGCAGAGTGCGTCTTCTTCTACTTCGTCACAATATTGCTGTTGCATAGATAGATAAAGAGGAGGAGGGAAAGGCAGGGATGTTAACCAGAAAGGGGTTCCGGTTGGCTACCCTGCACTGGGGAAGAGGGTTTAGGGGAATAAAAGGAGGAAGAGAGAAGGGAAAAAGGCATAACATACACACGCACAACGCTGTCACAATTTGTCACGTCGCATAGATTCAAGCGGTATAATGGCAGACCTCCTGGCGCGAGCACTCCTGCTTGCTCCACTGCAGACTTCGTCTTCTTCTACATCGTCAGAATATTGCTGTTGAATAGATTCAAGCGGCATAATGGCGGACCGCCTGGCGCGAGCAGTCCTGCCCGCGCCACTGCAGAGTTCGTCTTCTTTTACTTCGTCACAATATTGCTGTTGCATAGATTCAAGCGGCATAATGGCGGACCGCCTGGCGCGAGCACTCCTGCCCGCTCCACTGCAGAGTTCGCCTTCTTTTACTTCGTCACAATATTGCTGTTGCATAGATTCAAGCCGCATAATGGCGGACCGCCTGGCGCGAGCACTCCTGCTTGCTCCACTGCAGAGTTCGTCTTCTACGTCGTCACAATATTGCTGTTGCATAGATTCAAGCGGCATAATGGCGGACCGCCTGGCGCGAGCACTCCTGCTTGCTCCACTGCATAGTTCGTCTTCTACTTCGTCACAATATTGCTGTTGCATAGATTCAAGCGGCATAATGGCGGGCCGCCTGGCGCGAGCCCTCCTGCTGGCTCCACTGCAGAGTTCGTCTTCTACTTCGTCACAATACTGCTGTTGCATAGATTCAAGCGGCATAATGGCGGACCGCCTGGCTCGAGCAGTCCTGCCCGCGGCACTGCAGAGTTCGTCGTCTTTTACTTCGTCACAATATTGCTGTTGCATAGATTCAAGCGGCATAATGGAGGACCGCCTGGCGCGAGCACTCCTGCTGGCTCCACTGCAGAGTTCGTCTTCTTCTACTTCGTCAGAATATTGCTGTTGCATAGATTCAAGCGGCATAATGGCGGACCGCCTGGCGCGAGCACTCCTGCCTGCTCCACTGCAGAGTTCGTCTTCTTTTACTTCGTCACAATATTTCTGTAGCATAGATTCAAGCGGCATAATGGCGGACCGCCTGGCGCGAGCACTCCAGCTGGCTCCACTGCAGAGTTCGTCTTCGTCTACTTCGTCACAATATTGCTGTTGCATAGATTCAAGCGGCATAATGGCGGACCGCCTGGCGCGAGCACTCCTGCCCGCTCCACTGCAGAGTTCGTCTTCTACTTCGTCACAATATTGCTGTTGCATAGATTCAAACGGCACAATAGCAACCCGCCTGGCGCGAGCACTCCTGCTTGCTCCACTGCAGAGTTCGTCTTCTTCTACATCGTCACAATATTGCTGTTGCATAGATTCAAGCGGCATAATGACGGACCGCCTGGCGCGAGCTTTCCAGCTTGCTCCATTGCAGAGTTCGTATTCTTCTACGTCGTCACAATATTGCTGTTGCATAGATTCAAGCGGCATAATGGCGGACCGCCTGGCGCGAGCACTCCTGCCCGCTCCACTGCAGAGTTCGTCTTCTTTTACTTCGTCACAATATTGCTGTTGCATAGATTCAAGCCGCATAATGGCGGACCGCCTGGCGCGAGCACTCCTGCTTGCTCCACTGCAGAGTTCGTCTTCTACGTCGTCACAATATTGCTGTTGCATAGATTCAAGCGGCATAATGGCGGACCGCCTGGCGCGTGCACTCCTGCTTGCTCCACTGCATAGTTCGTCTTCTACTTCGTCACAATATTGCTGTTGCATAGATTCAAGCGGCATAATGGCGGGCCGCCTGGCGCGAGCCCTCCTGCTGGCTCCACTGCAGAGTTCGTCTTCTACTTCGTCACAATACTGCTGTTGCATAGATTCAAGCGGCATAATGGCGGACCGCCTGGCTCGAGCAGTCCTGCCCGCGGCACTGCAGAGTTCGTCGTCTTTTACTTCGTCACAATATTGCTGTTGCATAGATTCAAGCGGCATAATGGAGGACCGCCTGGCGCGAGCACTCCTGCTGGCTCCACTGCAGAGTTCGTCTTCTTCTACTTCGTCAGAATATTGCTGTTGCATAGATTCAAGCGGCATAATGGCGGACCGCCTGGCGCGAGCACTCCTGCCTGCTCCACTGCAGAGTTCGTCTTCTTTTACTTCGTCACAATATTTCTGTAGCATAGATTCAAGCGGCATAATGGCGGACCGCCTGGCGCGAGCACTCCAGCTGGCTCCACTGCAGAGTTCGTCTTCGTCTACTTCGTCACAATATTGCTGTTGCATAGATTCAAGCGGCATAATGGCGGACCGCCTGGCGCGAGCACTCCTGCCCGCTCCACTGCAGAGTTCGTCTTCTACTTCGTCACAATATTGCTGTTGCATAGATTCAAACGGCACAATAGCAACCCGCCTGGCGCGAGCACTCCTGCTTGCTCCACTGCAGAGTTCGTCTTCTTCTACATCGTCACAATATTGCTGTTGCATAGATTCAAGCGGCATAATGAGGGACCGCCTGGCGCGAGCTTTCCAGCTTGCTCCATTGCAGAGTTCGTATTCTTCTACGTCGTCACAATATTGCTGTTGCATAGATTCAAGTGGCATAATGGCGGACCGCCTGGCGCGAGCACTCCTGCTGGCTCGACTGCAGAGTTCGTCTTCTACTTCGTCACAATATTGCTGTTGCATAGATAGATAAAGAGCAGGAGGGAAAGGCAGGGATGTTAACCAGAAAGGGGTTCCGGTTGGCTACCCTGCACTGGGGAAGAGGGATTAGGGGAATAAAAAAGGAAGAGAGAAGGGAAAAAGGCATAACACACACACGCACAACGCTGTCACAATTTGTCACGTCGCATAGATTCAAGCGGCATAATGGCAGACCGCCTGGCGCGAGCACTCCTGCTTGCTCCACTGCATAGTTCGTCTTCTACTTCGTCACAATATAGCTGTTGCATAGATTCAAGCGGCATAATGACAGACCGCCTGGCGCGAGCACTCCTGCTTGCTCCACTGCAGACTTCGTATTCTTCTACGTCGTCACAATATTTCTGTTGCATAAATTCAAGTGGCATAATGGCGGACCGCCTGGCGCGAGCACTCCTGCTGGCTCGACTGCAGAGTTCGTCTTCTACTTCGTCACAATATTGCTGTTGCATAGATTCAAGCGGCATAATGGCGGACCGCCTGGCGCGAGCACTCCTGCCCGCTCCACTGCAGAGTTCATCTTCTTTTACTTCGTCACAATATTGCTGTAGCATAGATTCAAGCCGCATAATGGCGGAACGCCTGGCGCGAGCACTCCTGCTTGCTCCACTGCAGAGTTTGTCTTCTACGTCGTCACAATATTGCTGTTGCATAGATTCAAGCGGCATAATGGCGGACCGCCTGGCGCGAGCACTCCTGCTTGCTCCACTGCATAGTTCGTCTTCTACTTCGTCACAATATTGCTGTTGCATAGATTCAAACGGCATATTGGCGGGCCGCCTGGCGCGAGCCCTCCTGCTGGCTCCACTGCAGAGTTCGTCTTCTACTTCGTCACAATACTGCTGTTGCATAGATTCAAGCGGCATAATGGCGGACCGCCTGGCTCGAGCAGTCCTGCCCGCGGCACTGCAGAGTTCGTCGTCTTTTACTTCGTCACAATATTGCTGTTGCATAGATTCAAGCGGCATAATGGAGGACCGCCTGGCGCGAGCACTCCTGCTGGCTCCACTGCAGAGTTCGTCTTCTTCTACTTCGTCAGAATATTGCTGTTGCATAGATTCAAGCGGCATAATGGCGGACCGCCTGGCGCGAGCACTCCTGCCTGCTCCACTGCAGAGTTCGTCTTCTTTTACTTCGTCACAATATTTCTGTAGCATAGATTCAAGCGGCATAATGGCGGACCGCCTGGCGCGAGCACTCCAGCTGGCTCCACTGCAGAGTTCGTCTTCGTCTACTTCGTCACAATATTGCTGTTGCATAGATTCAAGCGGCATAATGGCGGACCGCCTGGCGCGAGCACTCCTGCCCGCTCCACTACAGAGTTCGTCTTCTACTTCGTCACAATATTGCTGTTGCATAGATTCAAACGGCACAATAGCAACCCGCCTGGCGCGAGCACTCCTGCTTGCTCCACTGCAGAGTTCGTCTTCTTCTACATCGTCACAATATTGCTGTTGCATAGACTCAAGCGGCATAATGACGGACCGCCTGGCGCGAGCTTTCCAGCTTGCTCCATTGCAGAGTTCGTATTCTTCTACGTCGTCACAATATTGCTGTTGCATAGATTCAAGCGGCATAATGGCGGACCGCCTGGCGCGAGCACTCCTGCCCGCTCCACTGCAGAGTTCGTCTTCTTTTACTTCGTCAAAATATTGCTGTTGCATAGATTCAAGCCGCATAATGGCGGACCGCCTGGCGCGAGCACTCCTGCTTGCTCCACTGCAGAGTTCGTCTTCTACGTCGTCACAATATTGCTGTTGCATAGATTCAAGCGGCATAATGGCGGACCGCCTGGCGCGAGCACTCCTGCTTGCTCCACTGCATAGTTCGTCTTCTACTTCGTCACAATATTGCTGTTGCATAGATTCAAGCGGCATAATGGCGGGCCGCCTGGCGCGAGCCCTCCTGCTGGCTCCACTGCAGAGTTCGTCTTCTACTTCGTCACAATACTGCTGTTGCATAGATTCAAGCGGCATAATGGCGGACCGCCTGGCTCGAGCAGTCCTGCCCGCGGCACTGCAGAGTTCGTCGTCTTTTACTTCGTCACAATATTGCTGTTGCATAGATTCAAGCGCCATAATGGAGGACCGCCTGGCGCGAGCACTCCTGCTGGCTCCACTGCAGAGTTCGTCTTCTTCTACTTCGTCAGAATATTGCTGTTGCATAGATTCAAGCGGCATAATGGCGGACCGCCTGGCGCGAGCACTCCTGCCTGCTCCACTGCAGAGTTCGTCTTCTTTTACTTCGTCACAATATTTCTGTAGCATAGATTCAAGCGGCATAATGGCGGACCGCCTGGCGCGAGCACTCCAGCTGGCTCCACTGCAGAGTTCGTCTTCGTCTACTTCGTCACAATATTGCTGTTGCATAGATTCAAGCGGCATAATGGCGGACCGCCTGGCGCGAGCACTCCTGCCCGCTCCACTGCAGAGTTCGTCTTCTACTTCGTCACAATATTGCTGTTGCATAGATTCAAACGGCACAATAGCAACCCGCCTGGCGCGAGCACTCCTGCTTGCTCCACTGCAGAGTTCGTCTTCTTCTACATCGTCACAATATTGCTGTTGCATAGATTCAAGCGGCATAATGAGGGACCGCCTGGCGCGAGCTTTCCAGCTTGCTCCATTGCAGAGTTCGTATTCTTCTACGTCGTCACAATATTGCTGTTGCATAGATTCAAGTGGCATAATGGCGGACCGCCTGGCGCGAGCACTCCTGCTGGCTCGACTGCAGAGTTCGTCTTCTACTTCGTCACAATATTGCTGTTGCATAGATAGATAAAGAGCAGGAGGGAAAGGCAGGGATGTTAACCAGAAAGGGGTTCCGGTTGGCTACCCTGCACTGGGGAAGAGGGATTAGGGGAATAAAGGAGGAAGAGAGAAGGGAAAAAGGCATAACACACACACGCACAACGCTGTCACAATTTGTCACGTCGCATAGATTCAAGCGGCATAATGGCAGACCGCCTGGCGCGAGCACTCCTGCTTGCTCCACTGCATAGTTCGTCTTCTACTTCGTCACAATATAGCTGTTGCATAGATTCAAGCGGCATAATGGCGGACCGCCTGGCGCGAGCCCTCCTGCTGACTGCACTGCAGAGTTGGTCTTCTACTTCGTCACAATACTGTTGTTGCATAGTATCAAGCGGCATAATGCCGGACCGCCTGGCGCGAGCACTCCTGCTGGCTCCACTGCAGAGTTCGTGTTTTTCTACTTCGTCATAATATTGCTGTTGCATAGATTCAAGCGGCATAATGGCGGACCGGCTGGCGCGAGCAGTCCTGCCCGCGTCACTGAAGAGTTCGTCTTCTTCTACTTCGTCACAATATTGCTGTTGCATAGATTCAAGCGGCATAATGGTGGACCGCCTGGCGCGAGCACTCCTGCTGGCTCCACTGCAGAGTTCGTCTACTTCTACTTCGTCAGAATATTGCTGTTGCATAGATTCAAGCGGCATAATGGCGGACCGCCTGACGCGAGCAGTCCTGCCCGAGCCACTGCAGAGTTTGTCTTCTGTTACTTCGTCACAATATTGCTGATGCATAGATTCAAGCGGCATAATGGCAGACCGCCTGGCGCGAGCACTCCTGCCCTCTCCACTGCAGAGTTCGTCTTCTTCTACTTCGTCACAATATTGCTGTTGCATAGATTCAAGCGGCACAATAGCAACCCACCTGGCGCGAGCACTCCTGCTTGCTCCACTGCAGAGTTCGTCTTCTTCTACATCGTCACAATATTGCTGTTGCATAGATTCAAGCGGCATAATGACAGACCGCCTGGCGCGAGCACTCCTGCTTGCTCCACTGCAGAGTTCGTATTCTTCTACGTCGTCACATTATTTCTGTTGCATAAATTCAAGTGGCATAATGGCGGACCGCCTGGCGCGAGCACTCCTGCTGGCTCGACTGCAGAGTTCGTCTTCTACTTCGTCACAATATTGCTGTTGCATAGATTCAAGCGGCATAATGGCGGACCGCCTGGCGCGAGCACTCCTGCCCGCTCCACTGCAGAGTTCATCTTCTTTTACTTCGTCACAATATTGCTGTAGCATAGATTCAAGCCGCATAATGGCGGAACGCCTGGCGCGAGCACTCCTGCTTGCTCCACTGCAGAGTTTGTCTTCTACGTCGTCACAATATTGCTGTTGCATAGATTCAAGCGGCATAATGGCGGACCGCCTGGCGCGAGCACTCCTGCTTGCTCCACTGCATAGTTCGTCTTCTACTTCGTCACAATATTGCTGTTGCATAGATTCAAACGGCATATTGGCGGGCCGCCTGGCGCGAGCCCTCCTGCTGGCTCCACTGCAGAGTTCGTCTTCTACTTCGTCACAATACTGCTGTTGCATAGATTCAAGCGGCATAATGGCGGACCGCCTGGCTCGAGCAGTCCTGCCCGCGGCACTGCAGAGTTCGTCGTCTTTTACTTCGTCACAATATTGCTGTTGCATAGATTCAAGCGCCATAATGGAGGACCGCCTGGCGCGAGCACTCCTGCTGGCTCCACTGCAGAGTTCGTCTTCTTCTACTTCGTCAGAATATTGCTGTTGCATAGATTCAAGCGGCATAATGGCGGACCGCCTGGCGCGAGCACTCCTGCCTGCTCCACTGCAGAGTTCGTCTTCTTTTACTTCGTCACAATATTTCTGTAGCATAGATTCAAGCGGCATAATGGCGGACCGCCTGGCGCGAGCACTCCAGCTGGCTCCACTGCAGAGTTCGTCTTCGTCTACTTCGTCACAATATTGCTGTTGCATAGATTCAAGCGGCATAATGGCGGACCGCCTGGCGCGAGCACTCCTGCCCGCTCCACTGCAGAGTTCGTCTTCTACTTCGTCACAATATTGCTGTTGCATAGATTCAAACGGCACAATAGCAACCCGCCTGGCGCGAGCACTCCTGCTTGCTCCACTGCAGAGTTCGTCTTCTTCTACATCGTCACAATATTGCTGTTGCATAGATTCAAGCGGCATAATGAGGGACCGCCTGGCGCGAGCTTTCCAGCTTGCTCCATTGCAGAGTTCGTATTCTTCTACGTCGTCACAATATTGCTGTTGCATAGATTCAAGTGGCATAATGGCGGACCGCCTGGCGCGAGCACTCCTGCTGGCTCGACTGCAGAGTTCGTCTTCTACTTCGTCACAATATTGCTGTTGCATAGATAGATAAAGAGCAGGAGGGAAAGGCAGGGATGTTAACCAGAAAGGGGTTCCGGTTGGCTACCCTGCACTGGGGAAGAGGGATTAGGGGAATAAAGGAGGAAGAGAGAAGGGAAAAAGGCATAACACACACACGCACAACGCTGTCACAATTTGTCACGTCGCATAGATTCAAGCGGCATAATGGCAGACCGCCTGGCGCGAGCACTCCTGCTTGCTCCACTGCATAGTTCGTCTTCTACTTCGTCACAATATAGCTGTTGCATAGATTCAAGCGGCATAATGGCGGACCGCCTGGCGCGAGCCCTCCTGCTGACTGCACTGCAGAGTTCGTCTTCTACTTCGTCACAATACTGTTGTTGCATAGTATCAAGCGGCATAATGCCGGACCGCCTGGCGCGAGCACTCCTGCTGGCTCCACTGCAGAGTTCGTGTTTTTCTACTTCGTCATAATATTGCTGTTGCATAGATTCAAGCGGCATAATGGCGGACCGGCTGGCGCGAGCAGTCCTGCCCGCGTCACTGAAGAGTTCGTCTTCTTCTACTTCGTCACAATATTGCTGTTGCATAGATTCAAGCGGCATAATGGTGGACCGCCTGGCGCGAGCACTCCTGCTGGCTCCACTGCAGAGTTCGTCTACTTCTACTTCGTCAGAATATTGCTGTTGCATAGATTCAAGCGGCATAATGGCGGACCGCCTGACGCGAGCAGTCCTGCCCGAGCCACTGCAGAGTTTGTCTTCTGTTACTTCGTCACAATATTGCTGATGCATAGATTCAAGCGGCATAATGGCAGACCGCCTGGCGCGAGCACTCCTGCCCTCTCCACTGCAGAGTTCGTCTTCTTCTACTTCGTCACAATATTGCTGTTGCATAGATTCAAGCGGCACAATAGCAACCCACCTGGCGCGAGCACTCCTGCTTGCTCCACTGCAGAGTTCGTCTTCTTCTACATCGTCACAATATTGCTGTTGCATAGATTCAAGCGGCATAATGACAGACCGCCTGGCGCGAGCACTCCTGCTTGCTCCACTGCAGAGTTCGTATTCTTCTACGTCGTCACATTATTTCTGTTGCATAAATTCAAGTGGCATAATGGCGGACCGCCTGGCGCGAGCACTCCTGCTGGCTCGACTGCAGAGTTCGTCTTCTACTTCGTCACAATATTGCTGTTGCATAGATTCAAGCGGCATAATGGCGGACCGCCTGGCGCGAGCACTCCTGCCCGCTCCACTGCAGAGTTCATCTTCTTTTACTTCGTCACAATATTGCTGTAGCATAGATTCAAGCCGCATAATGGCGGAACGCCTGGCGCGAGCACTCCTGCTTGCTCCACTGCAGAGTTTGTCTTCTACGTCGTCACAATATTGCTGTTGCATAGATTCAAGCGGCATAATGGCGGACCGCCTGGCGCGAGCACTCCTGCTTGCTCCACTGCATAGTTCGTCTTCTACTTCGTCACAATATTGCTGTTGCATAGATTCAAACGGCATATTGGCGGGCCGCCTGGCGCGAGCCCTCCTGCTGGCTCCACTGCAGAGTTCGTCTTCTACTTCGTCACAATACTGCTGTTGCATAGATTCAAGCGGCATAATGGCGGACTGCCTGGCGCGAGCAGTCCTGCTTGCTCCACTGCAGAGTTCGTATTCTTCTACGTCGTCACAATATTTCTGTTGCATAGATTCAAGTGGCATAATGGCGGACCGCCTGGCGCGAGCACTCCTGCTGGCTCGACTGCAGAGTTCGTCTTCTTCTACTTCGTCACAATATTGCTGTTGCATAGATAGATAAAGAGGAGGAGGGAAAGGCAGGGATGTTAACCAGAAAGGGGTTCCGGTTGGCTACCCTGCACTGGGGAAGAGGGTTTAGGGGACTAAAAGGAGGAAGAGAGAAGGGAAAAAGGCATAACACACACACGCACAACGCTGTCACAATTTGTCACGTCGCATAGATTCAAGCGTTATAATGGCAGACCGCCTGGCGCGAGCACTCCTGCTTGCTCCACTGCAGAGTTCGTCTTCTTCTACGTCGTCAGAATATTGCTGTTGCATAGATTCAAGCGGCATAATGGCGGACCGCCTGGCGCGAGCAGTCATGCCCGCGCCACTGCAGAGTTCGTCTTCTTTTACTTCGTCACAATATTGCTGTTGCATAGATTCAAGCGGCATAATGGCGGACCGCCTGGCGCGAGCACTCCTGCCCGCTCCACTGCAGAGTTCGTCTTCTTTTACTTCGTCACAATATTGCTGTTGCATAGATTCAAGCCGCATAATGGCGGACCGCCTGGCGCGAGCACTCCTGCTTGCTCCACTGCAGAGTTCGTCTTCTACGTCGTCACAATATTGCTGTTGCATAGATTCAAGCGGCATAATGGCGGACCGCCTGGCGCGAGCACTCCTGCTTGCTCCACTGCATAGTTCGTCTTCTACTTCGTCACAATATTGCTGTTGCATATATTCAAGCGGCATAATGGTGGGCCGCCTGGCGCGAGCCCTCCTGCTGGCTCCACTGCAGAGTTCGTCTTCTACTTCGTCACAATACTGCTGTTGCATAGATTCAAGCGGCATAATGGCGGACCGCCTGGCGCGAGCAGTCCTGCCCGCGTCACTGCAGAGTTCGTCTTCTTCTACTTCGTCACAATATTGCTGTTGCATATATTCAAGCGGCATAATGGCGGACCGCCTGGCGCGAGCAGTCCTGCCCGCGCCACTGCAGAGTTCGTCTTCTTCTACTTCGTCACAATATTACTGTTGCATAGATGCAAGCGGCAATATGGCGGACCGCCTGGCGCTAGCACTCCTGCACGCTTCACTGCAGTTACGCTTCACTGCAGAGTTCGTCTTCTTTTACTTCGTCACAATATTGCTGTTGCATAGATTCAAGCGGCATAATGGCGGACCGCCTGGCGCGAGCACTCCTGCTGGCTCCACTGCAGAGTTCGTCTTCTACTTCGTCAGAATATTGCTTTTGCATAGATTCAAGCGGCATAATGGCGGACCGCCTGGCTCGAGCAGTCCTGCCCGCGGCACTGCAGAGTTCGTCGTCTTTTACTTCGTCACAATATTGCTGTTGCATAGATTCAAGCGGCATAATGGAGGACCGCCTGGCGCGAGCACTCCTGCTGGCTCCACTGCAGAGTTCGTCTTCTTCTACTTCGTCAGAATATTGCTGTTGCATAGATTCAAGCGGCATAATGGCGGACCGCCTGGCGCGAGCACTCCTGCCTGCTCCACTGCAGAGTTCGTGTTCTTTTATTTCGTCACAATATTTCTGTAGCATAGATTCAAGCGGCATAATGGCGGACCGCCTGGCGCGAGCACTCCAGCTGGCTCCACTGCAGAGTTCGTCTTCGTCTACTTCGTCACAATATTGCTGTTGCATAGATTCAAGCGGCATAATGGCGGACCGCCTGGCGCGAGCACTCCTGCCCGCTCCACTGCAGAGTTCGTCTTCTTCTACTTCGTCACAATATTGCTGTTGCATAGATTCAAGCGGCACAATAGCAAACCGCCTGGCGCGAGCACTCCTGCTTGCTCCACTGCAGAGTTCGTCTTCTTCTACATCGTCACAATATTGCTGTTGCATAGATTCAAGCGGCATAATGACGGACCGCCTGGCGCTAGCACTCCTGCACGCTTCACTGCAGTTACGCTTCACTGCAGAGTTCGTCTTCTTTTACTTCGTCACAATATTGCTGTTGCATAGATTCAAGTGGCATAATGGCGGACCGCCTGGCGCGAGCACTCCTGCTGGCTCGACTGCAGAGTTCGACTTCTTCTACTTCGTCACAATATTGCTGTTGCATAGATAGATAAAGAGCAGGAGGGAAAGGCAGGGATGTTAACCAGAAAGGGGTTCCGGTTGGCTACCCTGCACTGGGGAAGAGGGATTAGGGGACTAAAAGGAGGAAGAGAGAAGGGAAAAAGGCATAACACACACACGCACAACGCCGTCACAATTTGTCACGTCGCATAGATTCAAGCGGCATAATGGCAGACCGCCTGGCGCGAGCACTCCTGCTTGCTCCACTGCAGAGTTCGTCTTCTTCTACGTCGTCAGAATATTGCTGTTGCATAGATTCAAGCGGCATAATGGCGGACCGCCTGGCGCGAGCACTCCTGCTGGCTCCACTGCAGAGTTCGTCTTCTTCTACTTCGTCACAATATTGCTGTAGCATAGATTCAAGCGGCATAATGGCGGACCGCCTGGCGCGAGCACTCCTGCTTGCTCCACTGCATAGTTCGTCTTCTACTTCGTCACAATATTGCTGTTGCATAGATTCAAGCGGCATAATGGCGGACCGCCTGGCGCGAGCCCTCCTGCTGGCTCCACTGCAGAGTTCGTCTTCTACTTCGTCACAATACTGCTGTTGCATAGATTCAAGCGGCATAATGGCGGACCGCCTGGCGCGAGCACTCCTGCTGGCTCCACTGCAGAGTTCGTCTTCTACTTCGTCACAATATTGCTGTAGCATAGATTCAAGCGGCATAATGGCGGACCGCCTGGCGCGAGCACTCCTGCTTGCTCCACTGCATAGTTCGTCTTCTACTTCGTCACAATATTGCTGTAGCATAGATTCAAGCGGCATAATGGCGGACCGCCTGGCGCGAGCCCTCCTGCTGGCTCCACTGCAGAGTTCGTCTTCTACTTCGTCACAATATTGCTGTTGCATAGATTCAAGCGGCATAATGGCGGACCGCCTGGCGCGAGCCCTCCTGCTGGCTCCACTGCAGAGTTCGTCTTCTACTTCGTCACAATACTGCTGTTGCATAGATTCAAGCGGCATAATGGCGGACCGCCTGGCGCGAGCACTCCTGCTGGCTCCACTGCAGAGTTCGTCTTCTACTTCGTCACAATATTGCTGTAGCATAGATTCAAGCGGCATAATGGCGGACCGCCTGGCGCGAGCACTCCTGCTTGCTCCACTGCATAGTTCGTCTTCTACTTCGTCACAATATTGCTGTTGCATAGATTCAAGCGGCATAATGGCGGACCGCCTGGCGCGAGCCCTCCTGCTGGCTCCACTGCATAGTTCGTCTTCTACTTCGTCACAATATTGCTGTTGCATAGATTCAAGCGGCATAATGGCGGACCGCCTGGCGCGAGCCCTCCTGCTGGCTCCACTGCAGAGTTCGTCTTCTACTTCGTCACAATACTGCTGTTGCATAGATTCAAGCGGCATAATGGCGGACCGCCTGGCGCGAGCACTCCTGCTGGCTCCACTGCAGAGTTCGTCTTCTACTTCGTCACAATATTGCTGTAGCATAGATTCAAGCGGCATAATGGCGGACCGCCTGGCGCGAGCACTCCTGCTTGCTCCACTGCATAGTTCGTCTTCTACTTCGTCACAATATTGCTGTAGCATAGATTCAAGCGGCATAATGGCGGACCGCCTGGCGCGAGCCCTCCTGCTGGCTCCACTGCAGAGTTCGTCTTCTACTTCGTCACAATACTGCTGTTGCATAGATTCAAGCGGCATAATGGCGGACCGCCTGGCGCGAGCACTCCTGCTGGCTCCACAGCAGAGTTCGTGTTCTTCTACTTCGTCACAATATTGCTGTTGCATAGATTCAAGCGGCATAATGGCGGACCGCCTGGCGCGAGCAGTCCTGCCTGCGTCACTGCAGAGCTCGTCTTCTTCTACTTCGTCACAATATTGCTGTTGCATAGATTCAAGCTGCATAATGGCGGACCGCCTGGCGCGAGCACTCCTACCCGCTTCACTGCAAAGTTCGTCTTCTTCTACTTCGTCACAATATTGCTGTTGCATAGATTCAAGCGGCATAATGGCGGACCGCCTGGCGCGAGCACTCCTTCCGGCTCCACTGCAGAGCTCGTCTTCTTTTACTTCGTCACAATATTGCTGTTGCATAGATTCAAGCGGCATAATGGCGGACCGCCTGGCGCGAGCAGTCCTGCCCGCGCCACTGCAGAGTTCGTCTTCTACTTCGTCACAATATTACTGTTGCATAGATCCAAGCGGCATAATGGCGGACCGCCTGGCGCTAGCACTCCTGCACGCTTCACTGCAGAGTTCGTCTTCTTTTACTTCGTCACAATATTGCTGTTTCATAGATTCAAGCGGCATAATGGCGGACCGCCTGGCGCGAGCACTCCTGCTGGCTCGACTGCAGAGTTCGTCTTCTTCTACTTCGTCACAATATTGCTGTTGCATAGATAGATAAAGAGGAGGAGGGAAAGGCAGGGATGTTAACCAGAAAGTGGTTCCGGTTGGCTACCCTGCACTGGGGAAGAGGGATTAGGGGACTAAAAGGAGGAAGAGAGAAGGGAAAAGGCATAACACACACACGCACAAAGCTGTCACAATTTGTCACGTTGCATAGATTCAAGCGGCATAATGGCGGGCCGCCTGGCGCGAGCCCTCCTGCTGGCTCCACTGCAGAGTTCGTCTTCTACTTCGTCACAATACTGCTGTTGCATAGATTCAAGCGGCATAATGGCGGACCGCCTGGCTCGAGCAGTCCTGCCCGCGGCACTGCAGAGTTCGTCGTCTTTTACTTCGTCACAATATTGCTGTTGCATAGATTCAAGCGGCATAATGGAGGACCGCCTGGCGCGAGCACTCCTGCTGGCTCCACTGCAGAGTTCGTCTTCTTCTACTTCGTCAGAATATTGCTGTTGCATAGATTCAAGCGGCATAATGGCGGACCGCCTGGCGCGAGCACTCCTGCCTGCTCCACTGCAGAGTTCGTCTTCTTTTACTTCGTCACAATATTTCTGTAGCATAGATTCAAGCGGCATAATGGCGGACCGCCTGGCGCGAGCACTCCAGCTGGCTCCACTGCAGAGTTCGTCTTCGTCTACTTCGTCACAATATTGCTGTTGCATAGATTCAAGCGGCATAATGGCGGACCGCCTGGCGCGAGCACTCCTGCCCGCTCCACTGCAGAGTTCGTCTTCTACTTCGTCACAATATTGCTGTTGCATAGATTCAAACGGCACAATAGCAACCCGCCTGGCGCGAGCACTCCTGCTTGCTCCACTGCAGAGTTCGTCTTCTTCTACATCGTCACAATATTGCTGTTGCATAGATTCAAGCGGCATAATGAGGGACCGCCTGGCGCGAGCTTTCCAGCTTGCTCCATTGCAGAGTTCGTATTCTTCTACGTCGTCACAATATTGCTGTTGCATAGATTCAAGTGGCATAATGGCGGACCGCCTGGCGCGAGCACTCCTGCTGGCTCGACTGCAGAGTTCGTCTTCTACTTCGTCACAATATTGCTGTTGCATAGATAGATAAAGAGCAGGAGGGAAAGGCAGGGATGTTAACCAGAAAGGGGTTCCGGTTGGCTACCCTGCACTGGGGAAGAGGGATTAGGGGAATAAAGGAGGAAGAGAGAAGGGAAAAAGGCATAACACACACACGCACAACGCTGTCACAATTTGTCACGTCGCATAGATTCAAGCGGCATAATGGCAGACCGCCTGGCGCGAGCACTCCTGCTTGCTCCACTGCATAGTTCGTCTTCTACTTCGTCACAATATAGCTGTTGCATAGATTCAAGCGGCATAATGGCGGACCGCCTGGCGCGAGCCCTCCTGCTGACTGCACTGCAGAGTTCGTCTTCTACTTCGTCACAATACTGTTGTTGCATAGTATCAAGCGGCATAATGCCGGACCGCCTGGCGCGAGCACTCCTGCTGGCTCCACTGCAGAGTTCGTGTTTTTCTACTTCGTCATAATATTGCTGTTGCATAGATTCAAGCGGCATAATGGCGGACCGGCTGGCGCGAGCAGTCCTGCCCGCGTCACTGAAGAGTTCGTCTTCTTCTACTTCGTCACAATATTGCTGTTGCATAGATTCAAGCGGCATAATGGTGGACCGCCTGGCGCGAGCACTCCTGCTGGCTCCACTGCAGAGTTCGTCTACTTCTACTTCGTCAGAATATTGCTGTTGCATAGATTCAAGCGGCATAATGGCGGACCGCCTGACGCGAGCAGTCCTGCCCGAGCCACTGCAGAGTTTGTCTTCTGTTACTTCGTCACAATATTGCTGATGCATAGATTCAAGCGGCATAATGGCAGACCGCCTGGCGCGAGCACTCCTGCCCTCTCCACTGCAGAGTTCGTCTTCTTCTACTTCGTCACAATATTGCTGTTGCATAGATTCAAGCGGCACAATAGCAACCCACCTGGCGCGAGCACTCCTGCTTGCTCCACTGCAGAGTTCGTCTTCTTCTACGTCGTCACAATATTTCTGTTGCATAAATTCAAGTGGCATAATGGCGGACCGCCTGGCGCGAGCACTCCTGCTGGCTCGACTGCAGAGTTCGTCTTCTACTTCGTCACAATATTGCTGTTGCATAGATTCAAGCGGCATAATGGCGGACCGCCTGGCGCGAGCACTCCTGCCCGCTCCACTGCAGAGTTCATCTTCTTTTACTTCGTCACAATATTGCTGTAGCATAGATTCAAGCCGCATAATGGCGGAACGCCTGGCGCGAGCACTCCTGCTTGCTCCACTGCAGAGTTTGTCTTCTACGTCGTCACAATATTGCTGTTGCATAGATTCAAGCGGCATAATGGCGGACCGCCTGGCGCGAGCACTCCTGCTTGCTCCACTGCATAGTTCGTCTTCTACTTCGTCACAATATTGCTGTTGCATAGATTCAAACGGCATATTGGCGGGCCGCCTGGCGCGAGCCCTCCTGCTGGCTCCACTGCAGAGTTCGTCTTCTACTTCGTCACAATACTGCTGTTGCATAGATTCAAGCGGCATAATGGCGGACCGCCTGGCTCGAGCAGTCCTGCCCGCGGCACTGCAGAGTTCGTCGTCTTTTACTTCGTCACAATATTGCTGTTGCATAGATTCAAGCGGCATAATGGAGGACCGCCTGGCGCGAGCACTCCTGCTGGCTCCACTGCAGAGTTCGTCTTCTTCTACTTCGTCAGAATATTGCTGTTGCATAGATTCAAGCGGCATAATGGCGGACCGCCTGGCGCGAGCACTCCTGCCTGCTCCACTGCAGAGTTCGTCTTCTTTTACTTCGTCACAATATTTCTGTAGCATAGATTCAAGCGGCATAATGGCGGACCGCCTGGCGCGAGCACTCCAGCTGGCTCCACTGCAGAGTTCGTCTTCGTCTACTTCGTCACAATATTGCTGTTGCATAGATTCAAGCGGCATAATGGCGGACCGCCTGGCGCGAGCACTCCTGCCCGCTCCACTGCAGAGTTCGTCTTCTACTTCGTCACAATATTGCTGTTGCATAGATTCAAACGGCACAATAGCAACCCGCCTGGCGCGAGCACTCCTGCTTGCTCCACTGCAGAGTTCGTCTTCTTCTACATCGTCACAATATTGCTGTTGCATAGACTCAAGCGGCATAATGACGGACCGCCTGGCGCGAGCTTTCCAGCTTGCTCCATTGCAGAGTTCGTATTCTTCTACGTCGTCACAATATTGCTGTTGCATAGATTCAAGCGGCATAATGGCGGACCGCCTGGCGCGAGCACTCCTGCCCGCTCCACTGCAGAGTTCGTCTTCTTTTACTTCGTCAAAATATTGCTGTTGCATAGATTCAAGCCGCATAATGGCGGACCGCCTGGCGCGAGCACTCCTGCTTGCTCCACTGCAGAGTTCGTCTTCTACGTCGTCACAATATTGCTGTTGCATAGATTCAAGCGGCATAATGGCGGACCGCCTGGCGCGAGCACTCCTGCTTGCTCCACTGCATAGTTCGTCTTCTACTTCGTCACAATATTGCTGTTGCATAGATTCAAGCGGCATAATGGCGGGCCGCCTGGCGCGAGCCCTCCTGCTGGCTCCACTGCAGAGTTTGTCTTCTACTTCGTCACAATACTGCTGTTGCATAGATTCAAGCGGCATAATGGCGGACCGCCTGGCTCGAGCAGTCCTGCCCGCGGCACTGCAGAGTTCGTCGTCTTTTACTTCGTCACAATATTGCTGTTGCATATTTTCAAGCGGCATAATGGAGGACCGCCTGGCGCGAGCACTCCTGCTGGCTCCACTGCAGAGTTCGTCTTCTTCTACTTCGTCAGAATATTGCTGTTGCATAGATTCAAGCGGCATAATGGCGGACCGCCTGGCGCGAGCACTCCTGCCTGCTCCACTGCAGAGTTCGTCTTCTTTTACTTCGTCACAATATTTCTGTAGCATAGATTCAAGCGGCATAATGGCGGACCGCCTGGCGCGAGCACTCCAGCTGGCTCCACTGCAGAGTTCGTCTTCGTCTACTTCGTCACAATATTGCTGTTGCATAGATTCAAGCGGCATAATGGCGGACCGCCTGGCGCGAGCACTCCTGCCCGCTCCACTGCAGAGTTCGTCTTCTACTTCGTCACAATATTGCTGTTGCATAGATTCAAACGGCACAATAGCAACCCGCCTGGCGCGAGCACTCCTGCTTGCTCCACTGCAGAGTTCGTCTTCTTCTACATCGTCACAATATTGCTGTTGCATAGATTCAAGCGGCATAATGAGGGACCGCCTGGCGCGAGCTTTCCAGCTTGCTCCATTGCAGAGTTCGTATTCTTCTACGTCGTCACAATATTGCTGTTGCATAGATTCAAGTGGCATAATGGCGGACCGCCTGGCGCGAGCACTCCTGCTGGCTCGACTGCAGAGTTCGTCTTCTACTTCGTCACAATATTGCTGTTGCATAGATAGATAAAGAGCAGGAGGGAAAGGCAGGGATGTTAACCAGAAAGGGGTTCCGGTTGGCTACCCTGCACTGGGGAAGAGGGATTAGGGGAATAAAGGAGGAAGAGAGAAGGGAAAAAGGCATAACACACACACGCACAACGCTGTCACAATTTGTCACGTCGCATAGATTCAAGCGGCATAATGGCAGACCGCCTGGCGCGAGCACTCCTGCTTGCTCCACTGCATAGTTCGTCTTCTACTTCGTCACAATATAGCTGTTGCATAGATTCAAGCGGCATAATGGCGGACCGCCTGGCGCGAGCCCTCCTGCTGACTGCACTGCAGAGTTCGTCTTCTACTTCGTCACAATACTGTTGTTGCATAGTATCAAGCGGCATAATGCCGGACCGCCTGGCGCGAGCACTCCTGCTGGCTCCACTGCAGAGTTCGTGTTTTTCTACTTCGTCATAATATTGCTGTTGCATAGATTCAAGCGGCATAATGGCGGACCGGCTGGCGCGAGCAGTCCTGCCCGCGTCACTGAAGAGTTCGTCTTCTTCTACTTCGTCACAATATTGCTGTTGCATAGATTCAAGCGGCATAATGGTGGACCGCCTGGCGCGAGCACTCCTGCTGGCTCCACTGCAGAGTTCGTCTACTTCTACTTCGTCAGAATATTGCTGTTGCATAGATTCAAGCGGCATAATGGCGGACCGCCTGACGCGAGCAGTCCTGCCCGAGCCACTGCAGAGTTTGTCTTCTGTTACTTCGTCACAATATTGCTGATGCATAGATTCAAGCGGCATAATGGCAGACCGCCTGGCGCGAGCACTCCTGCCCTCTCCACTGCAGAGTTCGTCTTCTTCTACTTCGTCACAATATTGCTGTTGCATAGATTCAAGCGGCACAATAGCAACCCACCTGGCGCGAGCACTCCTGCTTGCTCCACTGCAGAGTTCGTCTTCTTCTACATCGTCACAATATTGCTGTTGCATAGATTCAAGCGGCATAATGACAGACCGCCTGGCGCGAGCACTCCTGCTTGCTCCACTGCAGAGTTCGTATTCTTCTACGTCGTCACATTATTTCTGTTGCATAAATTCAAGTGGCATAATGGCGGACCGCCTGGCGCGAGCACTCCTGCTGGCTCGACTGCAGAGTTCGTCTTCTACTTCGTCACAATATTGCTGTTGCATAGATTCAAGCGGCATAATGGCGGACCGCCTGGCGCGAGCACTCCTGCCCGCTCCACTGCAGAGTTCATCTTCTTTTACTTCGTCACAATATTGCTGTAGCATAGATTCAAGCCGCATAATGGCGGAACGCCTGGCGCGAGCACTCCTGCTTGCTCCACTGCAGAGTTTGTCTTCTACGTCGTCACAATATTGCTGTTGCATAGATTCAAGCGGCATAATGGCGGACCGCCTGGCGCGAGCACTCCTGCTTGCTCCACTGCATAGTTCGTCTTCTACTTCGTCACAATATTGCTGTTGCATTGATTCAAACGGCATATTGGCGGGCCGCCTGGCGCGAGCCCTCCTGCTGGCTCCACTGCAGAGTTCGTCTTCTACTTCGTCACAATACTGCTGTTGCATAGATTCAAGCGGCATAATGGCGGACTGCCTGGCGCGAGCAGTCCTGCTTGCTCCACTGCAGAGTTCGTATTCTTCTACGTCGTCACAATATTTCTGTTGCATAGATTCAAGTGGCATAATGGCGGACCGCCTGGCGCGAGCACTCCTGCTGGCTCGACTGCAGAGTTCGTCTTCTTCTACTTCGTCACAATATTGCTGTTGCATAGATAGATAAAGAGGAGGAGGGAAAGGCAGGGATGTTAACCAGAAAGGGGTTCCGGTTGGCTACCCTGCACTGGGGAAGAGGGTTTAGGGGACTAAAAGGAGGAAGAGAGAAGGGAAAAAGGCATAACACACACACGCACAACGCTGTCACAATTTGTCACGTCGCATAGATTCAAGCGGTATAATGGCAGACCGCCTGGCGCGAGCACTCCTGCTTGCTCCACTGCAGAGTTCGTCTTCTTCTACGTCGTCAGAATATTGCTGTTGCATAGATTCAAGCGGCATAATGGCGGACCGCCTGGCGCGAGCAGTCATGCCCGCGCCACTGCAGAGTTCGTCTTCTTTTACTTCGTCACAATATTGCTGTTGCATAGATTCAAGCGGCATAATGGCGGACCGCCTGGCGCGAGCACTCCTGCCCGCTCCACTGCAGAGTTCGTCTTCTTTTACTTCGTCACAATATTGCTGTTGCATAGATTCAAGCCGCATAATGGCGGACCGCCTGGCGCGAGCACTCCTGCTTGCTCCACTGCAGAGTTCGTCTTCTACGTCGTCACAATATTGCTGTTGCATAGATTCAAGCGGCATAATGGCGGACCGCCTGGCGCGAGCACTCCTGCTTGCTCCACTGCATAGTTCGTCTTCTACTTCGTCACAATATTGCTGTTGCATATATTCAAGCGGCATAATGGTGGGCCGCCTGGCGCGAGCCCTCCTGCTGGCTCCACTGCAGAGTTCGTCTTCTACTTCGTCACAATACTGCTGTTGCATAGATTCAAGCGGCATAATGGCGGACCGCCTGGCGCGAGCAGTCCTGCCCGCGTCACTGCAGAGTTCGTCTTCTTCTACTTCGTCACAATATATCTGTTGCATAGATTCAAGCGGCATAATGGCGGACCGCCTGGCGCGAGCACTCCTGCCCGCTTCACTGCAGAGTTCGTCTTCTTCTACTTCGTCACAATATTGCTGTTGCATATATTCAAGCGGCATAATGGCGGACCGCCTGGCGCGAGCAGTCCTGCCCGCGCCACTGCAGAGTTCGTCTTCTTCTACTTCGTCACAATATTACTGTTGCATAGATGCAAGCGGCAATATGGCGGACCGCCTGGCGCTAGCACTCCTGCACGCTTCACTGCAGTTACGCTTCACTGCAGAGTTCGTCTTCTTTTACTTCGTCACAATATTGCTGTTGCATAGATTCAAGCGGCATAATGGCGGACCGCCTGGCGCGAGCACTCCTGCTGGCTCCACTGCAGAGTTCGTCTTCTACTTCGTCAGAATATTGCTTTTGCATAGATTCAAGCGGCATAATGGCGGACCGCCTGGCTCGAGCAGTCCTGCCCGCGGCACTGCAGAGTTCGTCGTCTTTTACTTCGTCACAATATTGCTGTTGCATAGATTCAAGCGGCATAATGGAGGACCGCCTGGCGCGAGCACTCCTGCTGGCTCCACTGCAGAGTTCGTCTTCTTCTACTTCGTCAGAATATTGCTGTTGCATAGATTCAAGCGGCATAATGGCGGACCGCCTGGCGCGAGCACTCCTGCCTGCTCCACTGCAGAGTTCGTGTTCTTTTATTTCGTCACAATATTTCTGTAGCATAGATTCAAGCGGCATAATGGCGGACCGCCTGGCGCGAGCACTCCAGCTGGCTCCACTGCAGAGTTCGTCTTCGTCTACTTCGTCACAATATTGCTGTTGCATAGATTCAAGCGGCATAATGGCGGACCGCCTGGCGCGAGCACTCCTGCCCGCTCCACTGCAGAGTTCGTCTTCTTCTACTTCGTCACAATATTGCTGTTGCATAGATTCAAGCGGCACAATAGCAAACCGCCTGGCGCGAGCACTCCTGCTTGCTCCACTGCAGAGTTCGTCTTCTTCTACATCGTCACAATATTGCTGTTGCATAGATTCAAGCGGCATAATGACGGACCGCCTGGCGCTAGCACTCCTGCACGCTTCACTGCAGTTACGCTTCACTGCAGAGTTCGTCTTCTTTTACTTCGTCACAATATTGCTGTTGCATAGATTCAAGTGGCATAATGGCGGACCGCCTGGCGCGAGCACTCCTGCTGGCTCGACTGCAGAGTTCGACTTCTTCTACTTCGTCACAATATTGCTGTTGCATAGATAGATAAAGAGCAGGAGGGAAAGGCAGGGATGTTAACCAGAAAGGGGTTCCGGTTGGCTACCCTGCACTGGGGAAGAGGGATTAGGGGACTAAAAGGAGGAAGAGAGAAGGGAAAAAGGCATAACACACACACGCACAACGCCGTCACAATTTGTCACGTCGCATAGATTCAAGCGGCATAATGGCAGACCGCCTGGCGCGAGCACTCCTGCTTGCTCCACTGCAGAGTTCGTCTTCTTCTACGTCGTCAGAATATTGCTGTTGCATAGATTCAAGCGGCATAATGGCGGACCGCCTGGCGCGAGCACTCCTGCTGGCTCCACTGCAGAGTTCGTCTTCTTCTACTTCGTCACAATATTGCTGTAGCATAGATTCAAGCGGCATAATGGCGGACCGCCTGGCGCGAGCACTCCTGCTTGCTCCACTGCATAGTTCGTCTTCTACTTCGTCACAATATTGCTGTTGCATAGATTCAAGCGGCATAATGGCGGACCGCCTGGCGCGAGCCCTCCTGCTGGCTCCACTGCAGAGTTCGTCTTCTACTTCGTCACAATACTGCTGTTGCATAGATTCAAGCGGCATAATGGCGGACCGCCTGGCGCGAGCACTCCTGCTGGCTCCACAGCAGAGTTCGTGTTCTTCTACTTCGTCACAATATTGCTGTTGCATAGATTCAAGCGGCATAATGGCGGACCGCCTGGCGCGAGCAGTCCTGCCTGCGTCACTGCAGAGTTCGTCTTCTTCTACTTCGTCACAATATTGCTGTTGCATAGATTCAAGCTGCATAATGGCGGACCGCCTGGCGCGAGCACTCCTACCCGCTTCACTGCAAAGTTCGTCTTCTTCTACTTCGTCACAATATTGCTGTTGCATAGATTCAAGCGGCATAATGGCGGACCGCCTGGCGCGAGCACTCCTTCCGGCTCCACTGCAGAGCTCGTCTTCTTTTACTTCGTCCCAATATTGCTGTTGCATAGATTCAAGCGGCATAATGGCGGACCGCCTGGCGCGAGCAGTCCTGCCCGCGCCACTGCAGAGTTCGTCTTCTACTTCGTCACAATATTACTGTTGCATAGATGCAAGCGGCATAATGGCGGACCGCCTGGCGCTAGCACTCCTGCACGCTTCACTGCAGAGTTCGTCTTCTTTTACTTCGTCACAATATTGCTGTTTCATAGATTCAAGCGGCATAATGGCGGACCGCCTGGCGCGAGCACTCCTGCTGGCTCGACTGCAGAGTTCGTCTTCTTCTACTTCGTCACAATATTGCTGTTGCATAGATAGATAAAGAGGAGGAGGGAAAGGCAGGGATGTTAACCAGAAAGTGGTTCCGGTTGGCTACCCTGCACTGGGGAAGAGGGATTAGGGGACTAAAAGGAGGAAGAGAGAAGGGAAAAGGCATAACACACACACGCACAAAGCTGTCACAATTTGTCACGTTGCATAGATTCAAGCGGCATAATGGCAGACCGCCTGGCGCGAGCACTCCTTCCCGCGCCACTGCAGAGTTCGTCTTCTACTTCGTCACAATATTGCTGTTGCATAGATTCAAGCGGCATAGCATCTTTTTTGTTTTCAGTATTTCAATTACGCAAAATACGTGAGATATGTGCTACTTCAGCGTTTGAGCTGACAGATTCCTCTAGACCACACGGCTGTTTGAAGCATTGACGACACGTAGCTGAAGGCAGCTTATGTAGTTGTACAGGCCACCGGGGTACCGTGTGTGCTGGACATTAACGTTTTGCTACATTTGCCCCTGGAGAAAATTTGCAGCAGTTTTCGGGGCATTTTGGTTAGAAATGTCTCCATTACAATGTCACTTTCATGCTATTGGACTATCCTAGACAAATGAAATATCAGAAATATGGTTCTATTGCGAACCTAGAACAAGAAAATGCTGATTCACGGAGATAAAAACAACGGCTTAGTTTGTTCACTTCCGAAGAGTGATTATTCAAAATGGGAATGGTCGACTAACCGTATCATCCTTCAGCGTTCATCGATGATTATAAACCTTTCTTTGGTTTTGTTCTCTGGGATTCTGCAATGCGTGTTTCTCATGTCCGATAGCTGTGTAAAACCGTCAGCTCCAGCTGTGCAGGCTCATCTAATGCAAACTGTTTCGCACAGTTACTATGGCATCTGGCTTCGCTACTAAGAGGCAGAAAGTTGGAAATTATATATTTTTCCTAGGGGCTGCGTTAGTGGCCACCCGGTAAACCACAACGATTAGACTGCGCTGCTGAAACAGCGGGGAAGTTAAAACGGCATTCGAGCACTCGTAGGTGGCACATCCAAAGAGCCGTTTGCCCTCTGATCGCGAAGGTCAGTCTGATCGACGTGTGTGCTTCGTCTTCTTTTTTCCACATTTGACGGGAATTTTGAGGCGCAGGCTATCCTTCCCACGCGGTGCACCCCTGAAGATCCAAGCACTAGGCCGGGGGACCGCCTGTTCCCATTCGATTAACCGGCTGGGTAGACAGGCGGCCGCGGGAATCGAACCCACGACCTCCCGTAGGACGCCCAGTTGCACTTCGCGCCGGCCAGTAGCGTCATATGGCACCCTCTTGTGCGAGAATTTTTGCGGGCTCACTTTTCTCTATCGAAGTAACCATGGTGACCATGATTCAATGAGACTACTAGCACGACACGCTGTACAAGAGGCGTTTCGTGTTTTTTGTCGACACTGGCATAAAATAAGCCTGAAAAGTGCAGCAGCTATTTCGTGTTGCAAGGTCAAGCAAAAAGCCACTATAAAGACCCGCTCGTAAAACTGGCAAAACCCATGTGTGGAGTACCGAGCTGTACATTGGTGACTAGAAAGAGGTCACTACAGAGAGCAAAAAAGGAAACGTACACGCGACTGAGCTTCGGAAAGCATGGGAAGCAATCATGAACACGCCGTTGGTTTTGCTTCGTTCATCAAGTGCCTCATATGAATCAGAAGAATTAGATTTGTTGCAGAAGTTCGATCGGGAAATGAAATATATTCCAATAGGAGAGAGTAGGGTGAAGCGCGGCGCAAATATGGAAATCGCCTCCTTCGTTTTATTATTCACCGGTATAAAAAAAACAAATAGTGCCCAATTATTTTCCACCGTCCTGACATCACGCTGAACTAATATGAAAAGGCTCGCTTTAGAGCAACACGGTAAACTATTTAAAAAAAATAAAACTTCGAAATGTCGCATTTTGCCCCTTCCCGCGGGGCAAAATGTGACTCGGCACGGGCCAAAATGAGGCGGCCTTTCAACATAAAGGTTTTTCTCAGCGTTGCAATGAATGTACACGAAGTTGGCTTTGTAGACATCTAGGCAATCTTTCAGACTTCAATCGAATGAAAGCGCTGTACCCAGTCCGAAACCGGCACTGTTTTCTTCCATCGCCCAATACAGTCTAAACATTTCCACAGCAGCGCTCTGCGTGTATCCTCGCTACGCGATATTTTCTTATTGTTTTAGTGTCACAATGGTTGTGCTTTCGCTCAGCCCTGCTGAATTTATAGGCGATTTTGTTCCATTCGCAACGTGAGAACGCGATGTTTTGAATGTGATTGTGGGCCAGGCCGAACGGAGCTTGCTCCATTGTTAGAATGCTTTGTACACGTAGCTGTTCTTGCCCACCGAAACTTTTTATGCCGTTCTTGCCCTTTTATTCGCTGTCTTTCATTTTCTTTAGTGTTCTGTGGCGGGCGTTCTGGTAAAACCAAAATGCTTCTTGGCACCGGAGCAGCTTGCGTCTCTCCAGGGTTTTCTTTGTGTCTTCTGCGCGCTGTTCGGCACTTCTTTTGTTTGTTATGACTATTCTAAAGAGCGGAAAAACAAGTGTAGAGCTTCAGAGCAAGCAATAAAACCGTTATCTTTACTTTAGTCTATCCAAAACAACATAATGTCGCGTTTTGCCCCAAGTGCATCCTGCTGCTTAAATAATTCTCTCTTAAGAATACGAGACGCAAAAATTCTTGAACTTGGCAGAAAATAAGTCCAATAACCAATTGGGGTAACTAAACAATTACGTTAATCTCGGACGTCGGGTCGACTGAGAGGCGCAGATTTGAAAAAATTGGCGTGTAGCATTCCGCGCCTTTTCGATCGCTTTCTCGTTCACCAAGTCTCACTTCGCAATCCTTTTCTCTGCTTAAAAGAGGACAATCTTGTCAACATTAAGCTCAACTGTAGCGTACGTGTGGTGGGTCATACCGGCTAAACGACAAGTGAGTATGATGGCACATTAATATGATGACACAAATAACGAAATATCGCGTTTTTCCACCCTTCTCTATACTATGTATAAACCTTACTACAATTAAGCAATAAACTGAAGCTCAAAGCCAAATTTGGCGTGCTTCACCAGAGCGCAGCTCCAAATCTCTGAAATAATTCGAACCCGATGCATGTTCTTTCATACGTTACGCAGGGCAAGCTGAGACCATACCACGACAAACCAAAGAGCTGACGACGAAATAATTTCGAAACAATTTCTCTCCATAATGATGGTAATGGGCGAATTTAATGGCACCGGGGCAACTAAGGCCGAAGACCGCCAGCCACAGGATTTAATGTCCACGTACTCAGTTCTCTGAGAATGCAGAATGAAAATGGCACTAAAATCATGCTAAAAAATGGGACGTACAGAGCCCATTTTAAATTTAACAGTGATTGTGAGTCATGCAACACTATGCCCGGGTTAATCGTTTTGTCTGTTCACGAGAAAATACGGGCTCACTTAAAAGTTACGCAGGGGTCAGCGCAAAGTGGGTCCAGATGGCGGTTTAGTGGGAAAATGTTAAGAATCACACGTTATTAGCACACTTTCCTCTCTGCAGAGCAAGGACATCAATCATGGCACAAGTCACCTCGCACACAATTTTACGCACCTGGAACACGTTTCACTTTGATGAATTCCCAAACACGGAATAATTAAACCACCGGGAAATAGCACACATCCCTTTGCAGTGTTCTAAACGGCAGCAGCGCCACCGTTTTACCGGGCGGTAAAACGGTGGACACCGTGAAGGGCAGCTAGCCGCTTCGGAGGTCTGCCTTTCGGAGCAAGAGCCACGGGATTCCTTGAGGTGTGCATGAAAGTCACATCACAGCTTCCCGACCTACACGAGCTCTGCACGAAGCGGCGGCATCCTTGCGGCGAAGGACGTTGAACCAAGCTTATTTCATGGTGTTTACCGGGGGTATTATGAGTGTTGCGAACAACTACTACTACAGTAGTAAGGGAGTCACAGGCGGATCTCAACAGATGCCAACTTTTTAGCAGAGATTTGGCGATCGTTCGTGGTACTAAGCGTAGTAGCGCAATACACGCTTTTTTTTAACCGCTATTCCCGAAGGCGGAGACAGGGGAAAGTGGGGCTTTCCCGGAGATCCCTTTGTCTTGCCTGGACCAAACTCTAATCATGTTGACTATGATGATATTGAATGTGTTAAGTACATTCCTAGAATTTTTATTTCTGAAAGTTTGTTTTTTCGCCGCGCATAACGTTATGTCTCATACTTTCTAATTCTGGTTGATCGCTAAAGTATAACATAAATATACAGTGAACAAACATATCGGTGTCACGGACGACCTCAAAAACCTCATACACGAGTATAGTGGGTGCATTATGCAGGCACCTTTACAGCGGAGAGCCGGCAAACACTGACCGGTGTTCGGCCTCTCTGAATATGATAATTACAAAAGAGGCAGAAAATAAGGAAGCGTATGCAAGATGGCCGTGGGCGTACGTCGTCTTGAATGCGCCTGTTGTGTGCACGCAAAAGCCATAGTGCAGAGAAAGAGAGAGAGAGAGAAAGACAAGACAGGAAACGACAACGAAAAGAGAAAGGCGGGCGGGAGGAAGCGTTCTTTTTGTCCCCCGTCTGGAAGCGAATGCATGCAGCGTCGGCGATCGACTCCGTCCAGTCACTCAGCATGAGCCGTCGTTCGCGTGCGCTACGGGAATAAAGAAGGAGCTGACGGTTCACAACAGACGCGCACTTTGGAGAGCCATGGAGACCCCGGGCATGTCGTGCGCTTTCTTTTGTCCACGATAGCCGCGCGAAAAGAGCATGCGGGGCGCTTATTTTCTGCTCACTCCTTTTCGAAGTTCCCTTGCGACGCTCCAGAAGAGCCCTTTAGGAGCTGAGAGATAAAAAATGTAGGCGTCGAAGGAGTCACCGGAGACAGGTGGATAAGAGCTGGGAGCTCTCTCTATTCAAATGAGACAGCCACTTTCACTGTCTTACGAATGCGCCGCGAGCGGCTCTGTTCTTTCCTTTTTTTCCCGTCCTGGTAGAATAAGGCACTCGTAAATGCCAATAGAAGTATCACGGTGCAGCTATAGAGGGGTTCTTGTTCAGAAAAGGAACCCGATAGATTTGTTCGAGTTGATCTTAATTGAGAACAATTCTTGTGGAAAGCGCCGTTATATGCCAGACGTCTGTACAATTGTAATTCCCTCATTGCAATGAAGCTTACCGCTAAATTTGATCTTGAAGGATATATCTGACGAAGCCTGCCAATGCAGGGCTCACTCCTCTACATGCTGTGATGGCTCAAGGGCCAGGGCGGCGGCGGGAGAATTTCGACGCAGGAGGAAGGGGAAAACACCTGTGCGCCGAGATCCTGAGGTCGTCTAAATTAATCCACAGCCACCAAGTACTCATACAGTGGGCCTCTGAGCTCAGATGTAGCTCCAGCCGATAAAAATGCATTATTTTTATTTGTTTTTATTTTTCTGCAACCATACCTAAGATACGGCGATATCAAGACGCAAATAAGCGCATAAAATGGCCAGTAATGCGGAGCACAAGTTCGCCATGGTCGCCTCTTCAATCGAGCTGTGCCAGTCAGAGGATAACCTTGCTCTGCCACCCGAGCAAATAAGCGGAACAAAAACTCGCTTGAATGAAGAAAGACGGCGACTTCGGGAGAATATTGGCGACAAGAAGGCACCACCATGGCTGGCGACGCACGCGAGCAAACTGCGTGCATAAATGTGAGCCCGCGCGCATCGGGTACAGACTCGTAGTAAATGGAAGAGGAGGAGGGCGAGAGAAGAGCCGCCAGCCGTGCGTGTAAGAAGCTCGGCACTCAGGGGATAACTCGCCTCCGCGAACTTATGGATCTGCTCCCCGCTTGCGATGACAATGGCGCTTCTCTGGGCACAAACACTGCGAAGCGACCCAGATAGCAGGCGAGCTGGCGCACGCACACCGGCCTATACGTGTGCAGCGGAATCGCGGCACTGTTTGCATGCACGCATACGATGAATACGGTGATCCGAGCCTTTCGGCAGACCTGCTTTATTTCTTTTTTTTTTTTGTTTCCCCGCGAACCTCTCCCTTTTCCTTGCGGGGGCGGCTCATTACGAATGCGAGCGCAAGCCCTGGTCTCCCCCCCTCACCTCCCCCCCCCCCCCCCCCTTCTCGAGCGCGGTGTCATATCCTCCGTTCGGTTATTTTTCCTTAATGCGCGCATTGTCGTGCAACTTTCGTCGGGGCTCCGTCTAACGAGCCGTTCTCGTACATACAGATGCGCGTCCCCTAATGTGCTTTTGTCAATCGCGTGATGCGAGTAATGCCTCCTATTGTGCATTATTATAGACGCGCGCGCCGGAAAGAGCGTCGCACGCATGCACGCCTTGCTCTCGCGTGCTTTCGGGCCTTCGGTTAGGCTTGAGACGCCCGCGCCAGCCATCCGAGATGTTCTTTCTCTTGGCCGGGCAAGCGCGCACACGCACGCAGATATAATCGAGGACGTTCTGCTTTGCCCAGATTTTTGCTTCCACTCATGCGGGCCGCTTTTGCCGCTCATGCTTGCTGCCTCGATAAGGAAGCCAATAAAGCGAAAATCAGGAGGCGCTGTCGGTGGCAGTGATATCGCTTTCCTAAAGCAGCGAAATGATGATTGCAAACAAAACCGAATACTCAGTGCATTACGCTGCACAGGTCTGGTTGCCAAAGAAAAAAAAAAGAAGCGTATCGAGCGACACGCTGAACGCCAGATAACGCACAGCCTTACCATGGTGACCCGCAGCAAAGACACGCGGAATCAGCAAGGCAAGAAAATGGCGGTCGCCAGCACCACCAGCACCAGACAAGCTCGGCATGTCTTGAATACGTGCAGTTTGAAACCTGAGAGCCGGGTCAATCAGGCCGCGAATACTGCTTTCTACAGTGATTGCATAGAATAGCAGGTGCAGTTTTGACAGATTCCCTAGCGGAATGACCTGCCCGTGTGTTAGCCGGTACAAGGTCCCTACGTTCAAATCACGTTATGCGGTTGCGGAGCAGTCAAGTTGGACATCACGCCACGCATCCAAATTTGATATTTCAAAAAGGCTGCGCTGCTTGGGCAAACAGGGACGTGCTTGTCTCTCTAACACGTCCCTGTCTGCCCAAGCAGCGCAGCCTTTGAAATGACTATATTTCAACAAGCCCAATCCCAAGCCCTTCTTAGCCAAAGTTGCCACTCGCTCTGAATGCTGTGAAGCATTGTCCTCGTCAGACGTGAGAAAAAAAGTTTGGAGTCCCAGCGTTAATCAAAACATATTCTGTAGCTCAGGTATTCCTATTAGCGCGCAGAAAAGAAAAATACAGCCGTATGGGTTCAAAAGTTTTTCTTTTCGACCACTCTCCGTGGTCGGTACTACGAGTCTGTGCCTTCTCAAACATGCAACAGCGTCGTATGACGGATGCACCGTGAGCTGGCAGGCGGCAGACTATATATTTAGGTCAAAATTTCGAGTAGTGTCATGATGAAGCGCGAGAAACTTGCGACTTACTTGACCGCTGTGAGTAAGAAGCTGATTTTGGCAAAACGACTAACTTGATGGGTTGCCAAGAACGTCTTTGTGGCCGCGCGATTGTTTCAAAGATCACTATATGAAGGTCCATTGAGTATTCTCTGGCTTCCAACGACACTCAGGCTGTAGGACCGCCGCATTATTTAGAAACGCCGTAAAATACAAATGTGGATTATAATGTACCTGTGGTCTGACAGGGTTACGGCAGAGAGCTCTCGCCAGGTTTGAAGGTTTATTCAAACAAAAATACAATCACTCACAAGTGCCAAAAAAAAAGTCTCACCGCGATATTTCTTTACGGAAAAAAACCTGGTCAAGGCAGAGTAAATAATAGGTCATATATGCCGCTTTAGAATTCATTAATAAATGCGCGCAATTATTGTGAACAAGGCACCCGTGGAGGAGCCGAAACGTCATCCCATCCTTTCATTTGGTCGGCGCCTTCTATTTTCGCCAATTCATACGAGTAGAGTAGCAGTGGATACATAAGACTAGATGAGTGAGACCACATTATACATGAGCAAGTGATGTATGAGGGAGACTAAAAATGAAATAGACTTGATACTATGCGCTCAACCTATCATCATTCAGGATGTGGACGTTTTCGGAAAGGTGCGTTGTAGCGAGCACAGAAGGGTAAGGTCTCGAATTAGCTTATACTTCAAGAGGGAATGGAAGAAGCTAGTGAAGAGGAAGTCCATTAACGAGCTAGCGCTAAGAGGAAAGATAGAGGAATTCAGAATATCGCCGCAGAACAGATATTCAGCTTTAACTGTGAAAGACGATCTTAATGCTCATACAATGAACGATAATCTGGCAGCTATCATTACGGAGTGCGCATTAGAAGTAGGCGGTAAGACGGTTCGACAGGATACCGGCAAGCTATCTCAGGGGCGAAACATCTTATAAAGAAACGCCAAAACATGAGGGCATGTAACCCTACACACAGAATAGAACTAGCAGAGCTATAAGAATTGGATGGAGCGCATATGGCAGGTTCTCTCAGGTCATGATTGGAAGTTTACCAATATACCTCAAGAGAATAGTGTGCAGCAGCTATATCTTACCAGTACTCACCTACGGGGCAGAAACGTGGAGGCTAACGAAAAGGGTTCAGCTTAAGTTAGGGACAACGCAGCGAGCCATGGAAAGAAAAATGATAGATGTAACTTTAAGGGACCGGAAGCGGGCATAGTAGATGAGGGAACGAACGCGTGTTAATATCCTAGTCGAAATAAAGAAAAAGAAATGGGCTTGGGCAGGGAATGTAATGCGAAGGCAAGATAACACTGGTCTTTAAGGGTAACGGAGTGGATTCCAAGAGAAGGCAAGCGTAGCAGGGAGCGGCAGAAGGTTAGGTGGGCGGACGAGATTAAGAAGTTTTCAAGCTTAGGGTGGGCGCAGCTGGCAAAGGACAGGGTGGATTTGAGAGACATGGGTGTAGCCAGGCTGATGATGATAATGACGACGATGATGATGGATACATGCACGATGGCGATGACAATGCGGTATAAGGCTCGTGTTATTGGCAACTACAGTATGTAAGTATAGCTGGACAAACTTTCGGCGATCAAATCTAGGCATCAGTCCAGGAGCGGTGGTCGCAACATCACAGCAGACCTTCGCTTTCATCGTGCAGCAGAGCTGCGCAATGCCGGAGTCTTTTCCTAGCGTCAAACTAAATTAGCTTCACATTTCGGTACGCCAGTTAGTAATAATAATAATAATTGGTTGGTTTAGGGGGAAAGGAAATGGCGCAGCATCTGTCTCACATGTCGGCGGACACCTGAACAGAACCGTAAGGGAAGGGATAAATGAGGGAGTGAAAGAAGAAAGGAAGACAGAGGTGCCGTATGGCGGGCTCCGAAATAATGTCGATTACCTGGTGATCTTTAACGTGCACTGACATCGCACATCACACGGGCGCCTTAGCGTTTTCCCTCCATAAAAACGCAGACGTGTTTCCAAATTCTAAAATCAGGCAGCCAAGTACCAGACAAGAGCATCTACTTTTTTAATGTTTCAGGTATACGTTTCCTACTCGATGGTCGTTTTGCATCAAACTCTATGAGTCAGATGCGTGACTTCACTGGGGAAACGACGCATACCACACTCGACACATCCTTGCTGTTTTACAAATCCATGTTTGTTATTGCGTGCGCCACCGCGACGTCTCCAATTCTCACCAGAAGACTCGCTAAACCTCGCGATTAGCTACGGTGCATGGGGGGTGCTAATATACGCACCAGGAAAATAATCTGCGCCGTCCGCACGATAATGTCTGCATTACTCTAGAGGCAACACAAATGCCCGACTCCCTCGCATCTCTGTTCCCTCTGCGTCTTGCGGATGCAGCAAAAAAAGAAACAGCCGAGCCTCGATGCTAATTGCTGCGCGTGTCAAGCAGCGCTGGGCGGAAGCAGAGGAGCGAAATAGAACACTCGCAGAGTCCGAAAGGCTCCACAAACGAGGCACCGCGGCTCTTGATAACGAGCTGCCGAAAGCTGGCAGTCATGTGTTCAAAGACCCATGACATGGGCTCGGGCGCCCTCACACGCTTGCCCAGTGGCTTGCGTAGTACGCGTCGTACACATCCCACCATCTCGCTGAGAGAACTCCCCGCAGCAGCATCCCTGGTGCGGAGAGGGGGTAGGGAAGGCTGAGCGCAGATGTCTCGCCGCTTCTCCTCGCCTCTAATAACAGCCCGCGCAAAACGTGATTAGTCGGTGCGGTGTGTCAAGATGCCCCCCCCCCCCCCCCGCGTTTTTTTTTTCTTCAACTGCTCCCCGTAACGCGAACGTGCGCCTCATGTACTTCGGCTCCGCCGAATGACCTCATACGCGTGCGCGCGCGCCCGTAGTGGAGGGAAGTTGGTAAAGAGAGAGAGTCGTTTGACAGCCATAAAGTCCATATGTTATAGCTTTTGCCCGTTCGCATTACAAGTTGTGTAATCTCTCGAGTTGTGGGTCCTCTCACGTTTGTCGCTGTTATTTTTTGCGCGCCGCGTGTATACGCTCGCAAGCAGCACGCGCCCGTTGTCTGTCTGCAGCGAGTGTGACAGCTCAATTGCGCGCTGGCTGGCGGCCGAACAACTGGCGGCCGCTCGGCGGGTCATTGCGGAGTTTGATTGCGTAATGACCCTGTTAGTCCGGTTCGTTCCGGCCGGAGGTACTGCGGAAGAAACAAAGGCGCGCATTCACCGCCGGATTTGTCTTTATTTGCGCGCACGACAAGGCTACGCCCCCCCCCCCCCCTACACACACTTTTTTCCTCTCCCTCTTTTAATCAGCTAACAAATGTGAAAACCAACTGCCAATTACACCGCGCGTGTGGCGCCGTCCTCAGAGTACGCAGAGCACGCCTGCAGGGTGCCCCGCAGGGAGGCGCCCATATGCGCGTCATAAGTGACGCCACTCCGCCTCAGCAATTCGGTGCGGCAGTCCCGAAGGTGTGCGCGCAAAACTGTGGGCCCGCGTCTGCAGGCGAGATAATGTAGCAGCATCGCCCTGTGGAACAGCGCCGTACTCACGTTGTTGGTGAGCGCCAACTCGGGGACGTCACAAAGAAAGGAAATATCGCTCACGATGTGAAAAGAATAGAGCGAAGGAAACACGAAAGACGGACAGGACGACGCAGACAGGCGCTGCTTTCGGCAGCGATGTTGCGCGAGGCAGTAGTGCTGCCGCGAGACACTCTGAAGCGAGGAAAGCGCAGAAACTTTTAATTACCGAGTGTTCTTCTACGGCGAACATGCATGCGAACGTGCGCACAGTTTTCGGTATTTCGAACGGCCGTTTCTAATATTAATGTAGGGCTCTTCACTCTCCTGATCAGAACCAACTGCGGGAGCATTATCTGCCCTATCTGTAAAGGACGTGTGCGCGGGCACGAAATGTTGTGCGACACTTATGCAAAACATGTCGTTGTAGTATTGTAGTGGACTGGTTTTCACCAAATAAGCGAAATGTGCCCCCCTCTCTCCCCCCGCCCTCCTTCCTGTGAGAGAGTAGTGAATATACAGGGTGTTTCACCTAATCCTTTATACAATTTATAAGTATAGGCTTTCTGAGTTAGAAGAGCGGGTTTTTCGGCATATCATTGTCAGCGGTGTAGTAGATCGGAATACAGCTAAGACGGGCTAACTAGCAGGCTAACTAATACTGAATAGTTTACTTTTTAACTAATACCGTTAGGCTCCTTATTTATTTAGAGACGTGTAGCTCACCGCAAGTAATATTTATATCAGTTTTTAGAATCTCGAAAACGCAGGTACCCTCGGCTCTGTGGCCCAACAAATTTTGGCTACATCGCGCCAAAATACATGCGCTTTCAAGAAACTTGCAGTCAAAGCAACCTCTCCAGTGCACTCAACTCGTCGAAATAGGCAAAATTTGTTGGGCCACAGCGCTGACGGTAACCGCGTTTTCGAAATTCAAAAAACTGATATGGTCATTACTTACGGTGGGCTACATGCCTCTTACAATTAAGGATCCTAACTGTAAAAGTTAAAAGTTAACTATTCAATATTGGTTAACCAGCGTCCTAGCCATTACGTTTTAGCTGTATTCTGATGCACTACACCACTCACAATGCGGTGCCGAAAACTGCGCTAGTCTAATGTGTAAAGTCTTAGGGGAAACACCCTTCATTGTGCCGCGCAGTTAACTTACCGTGTATTTCAGCTATCGAAGTAAAGGTTTATGGGGCATTAACGTCTCAAAGCGACTCAGGCTATGAGGGACGCCGTAGTGAAGAGCTCCGGAAATTTCGACCACCTGCGGTTCTTTAACGTGCACTGACATCGCACAGGACACGGGCTTCTAGCACTTCGCCTCCATCGAAATTCGACCGCCTCGGCCGGGATCGAACCTGTGTCTTTCGGGTCAGCAGCCGAGTCCCATAACCACTAACCCACCGCAGCGCCGTGCAATGCAGGTAAACTCGCAACCATCCCAGCCATCTTACTTCCAGGCGTGGCGTGAACAACGTGCCCATTAGGGTTCGCCCCCTTAGCTGCGATGTCGCGGGGCGAAACGATTTTCCTTCCGTGTTATAATTTTTACTCCACAGCATTTCTCCTTGTGCGTGCGTGCAGTCTTCATCGTGGCACTAGATGGCGCGGTAATCTGGGCTTCAAATCGCTGCCAACTGCACGAGTCGCAGAGAGAGTTTGCAGGAACTTTTCCGGAGCGCACGGAGCACACTGCCGACAAGCAAAGGTCTCGCTCAATAACGGAAAAGGCGCCGTGTGCCGTCCACCACGTACATGGACAGTAACCTTGCTTCGCCTGCAGTATATGTGACGAGAAAGGGTGCACCGTCTCTTTTAGGCGTTCTTTTTTTTTTCCTAATCAATATTCCTAACCTATATTTTCCTAACCATTTAAGTCTTCGCCTTTGGGACCTCCTCCCGTACGTTATCGGTGACAAATTTACGTGAATATTAAATAGAGTCTGATAGGCGGAGGCTTCGATCTGACGCATCTTCCACGTGAAGGCCCCCCCCCCCCCCCCCCCTCCAGTAAGCTATGGAACCGCCTTGCGGACATTCAGCGCTGACTTCGAGTGTAATGCAAAGTTTGTGCGGCCTTCTTGGAACTCGAGTGTGCGGAGCAGATTGTTCCGACTTGTCTTGCAGCACGCGAGTCGTTAAAAGGCTCCGAACTACTTTTGTCCCTGCGACAGGCGTAAGAAGAGACAGCGATGGGTAAAGCGCATTCCTCATCCACTGTAGCCCATCCCTGTCATGAGTGGTCCCGCTGTCAGGACCGCCGGGACAATGTGGCCGCACATGACTCACCCTCGTGAGCACTAGTTCCTTGGATTATCATTCCTGTGCATCGTTCATTCCAGAGAGGCTCCTTATAAATATACCGCCGTCAAAGCAAGCATAATTGTGAACAAGCGCTGGCCTCCATAGTATTGTATAATGACGTTCTCCTGCGTATGCACCGAAAATATGGAGAAATTCTCAGATCGAACTATCGCTGCAACCGCATATTTTTTTTTATACAGAAAAAAAAATAGAGGCGTTGGCTTTTTGTCATGCGCCGCATGGTGCCAAACAATTGAACGAGACCACTGTCGCGAATTCCTGGCAACTCGAGTGGTTCAGGAGACCCCAACGCGCGTGCGGTATTGAGCAGATTATGCCCATCCAAGGGTATTCACTTTTTAATGCACGTACATTTCTTGGGTTAGTTTGTCTCTTCTAATATCGCCCAATAATGAATAGTTACTATTTTGAGACCATGAAGCTTGTAACTGACGCATTTAAAGATATGTCCCACCCATTCTTCTTTTTTTTTCTTCATTAATATGAAAATCGCCTGTGCACAGTAACAAGTATAGTCTATACTGTTTACCTTAGCCAGAAGGACAACCATATCTGTTAGGAGCCCCCATAGCGAGAAGCCTCTTTTAGGCCTCTTCGTGGCACTGGGAACATCTTCACTAGCTTGGTTCGCTCCATTCAAGCGTGAGCTTCGGCGACTACGTCAGCGCAGGTGCTATATCTCATATCATACGTGGGCAAAAAAAAATGGACCACAGATATTTCTTAAACTTACTGCCAACAAGGATTTCGTGTCAAAAAGATGACGATACCTAAGCCGAGAGGTATTGAGGTTACCCTGGGGCGATTTCTTGGTATCAGAAGAGCACGGAGAAGGCTCTGCTCTCAATGCCCCGACGAACCATTAGAACTGCACAGCGCATTTACTTGCAAATCACGCACTGACGCTGACAGCCTTGGTCGCGAGGAAAAAAAAAAGACGTATTTTTCTCGAGAGGTTTTCGCGTCTCGCGATTTCGCTGTTCCCACTTTGCGAAAGTGTTGGTAATTCTCGTCAACTTCGCAATATCTGAGTTTAGCTGTGGCTCGTAAGATTATTACAGCCCATTTCATAGCCGCAAGGTGGTACACATTAGAAATAAAAACTACGAGCAGCTATTAATTGTTATCAATGGCGGCTGCATGCCCATATCGAAAGCATCGTTGTTTTTCTGACTACAACATTAGAGGATTTTCCTCCTACTTCGACAAGGACTGCTCGCTGCAACATTAGCTCCACTTAACCACTTAACACTTAACCACTTAACACCATTTAACAGTTGATTAAATCGCTCCACACAGCATCTCTGGAATAGGCATTACTTCGTGTTTCGTTCAACAAGCGCTACAAGTCAGTGCGAGCCATCAGATTGTCGAGAAAAAAGTGCGCTATAAAAGCAGTTGTTTTCCTCAAACTACATGAAGCGAAGAGTGTGATTGGGCAACGAACCAACACTTAATTTGGTAGATAAATACGCTGTGATTGGGCGCCATTCACTTCAGTTTTGTGAGTTATAAACCCGTACAAAACGATAAGCGTTTTCGTAGGCTTCAGAGAAGCTGAGACCATCACTATAAGGCAGCAGTATCTGCACAAAAATTAATTTGAAGATTCTTGTGTTATTTATTATCAATTTACTACGCAGGGACAGCTCGACGCTACGATTCCTGTCTCAACCATTGGCATTGACATAGGCAGATAATTGTTCACAGAAGAAGTGAGGGGTGAGAGGGGGACCAGGCAGAGATATAGGCATGTGTAGCTTGACTCGTAGTCTCTTATGGTTATAGTGTTGATGAAATATAGAAAAATTTGGTAGCTAGTGCGCAGGTTCCTTCTCATGGTAACCTTTCTTTTTGAGTCGCATTGGGTGCGTACTGCATCGTCTGCTCAAACGACTGGCATTGCCATCTATTTGGGAGTGGTTTCATGCACTGATACTGCGCATGATTTGCTCAAGATAAGGCCTAGCAAAAGAGGCTCTTTTGTGGCTACTTCAGCGTCGCTACTTTACATGCGCATATTTTTGTTGTTTTGTTTTTCCAGGTAGCCTTTAAGCAGTCGTGAAAAGAAGGCGACCGCAAGCATGCTATCAACTTCTTATTGAAAGCTTGGCTTTATGTTAACACGACGAATGTAGTTCATTTGCACATTTTCATAGCCTGAGGTTACAAAAAAAAAACTCCCTGCACACCACCACTATTCGTCGTCCGGCAGCTTGTCACCAGTCGCAGAAAGGGACCCGCAAAACCTGAGGCTCCCTTTTGCCCGCATTCCTTTCCTTTCTTGTCAAGTCCGGGCGCTGGGTCGCATCGGGCGGCGGTCGGGGCGCAAAGCCCAGTAGCCCAGCGGCCGTCGCCGCCACCCCTCTCGCCCCTTGACCCGTTCGGCATCGGGCAGGGGCGGCCGCCCGCCAGCTCTCGCGGGAGCCCACCGGCTCACGCACACGCGTACGCTTCTCCACGCGGTGCGCTCTTTGGCTTTGCTTCTCGCGTCGGGACACGACTCGTGAAGATGCAGCAGCAGAAGGAAGGCGCGCGCGTGTTTCCGCGGCGCAAACCGGGAGCGACGTCGTGGGCCGGACCTTCGGGCAGCAGCATGTTTCGCCGCTGCGGCGAGAGCGCTCCAACCTCCTGACAGCCGAACGCGCCTAAGTACACGGTGGCGCGCAATGATAGAGCGCGCCGCCGCGGGGACAACAGCGGCGGCCAGTCCCACTTCAGTCCACTTCACTCCTGCTCTCCACGACACACTGCGGTCGCATGGAACGCGTACTGTATGTGCGCTCGGGGCAGTTCCGTGCAGCGCGGGGCCCGCGTAGGGCGAGGGAGAACCGCCGCAGCAGTAGTTCGCGAGCGGTGACCAGGTCGTGTTCTCGCGAACATGTGACGATTTTCGGTCGTACTGTAGTTTGCAACGCGTGCGATGCGCAGATATTGAGCGCGTTCGTCGACAAACTGGCTATTCCGAACACGAATGGCCTGACTTGGTTTAAAAAAAAAAAGGGATTTGTAGCACCGCATAAACAAGCGTGTCTCGAGGTTGACGGTGTGGACTAACCAAGCGATGGGTTCGTAAAACGGTAATCTCCTCTTTTTAGACTCAATGCATGGTCTGTCTGTCTGTGCGAGATGCTGTAGTGCTGACTGTCTATGATAAGCATATAACGGGCTGTCTATCTAGTGATAAACCTTCGTTTACGGTGCATCCTTACACGTTCCTTTCAGTGCCGTTATATCACTGTGGAATTGTGTTCGTAGTTTGATACGAGGCGCCCCCCCCCCCCCCCCCAATTGCCTTCCCATGTAATAGCAACACGGGCCTTTAAGGTAAATAAAATGAGACAAAAACATATCACCAGGCGCTCGTAAACAATAATATTTCCACCAGGCATCCTTCTCAGTGCCCTGTAAAGATGCGGTGTGCGCACAGTGCCATTTTTTAATATATTTAAGACATCGGCGAATGTAAACTTGTGTACACGATCAAGACTTCCTTGTGTTACGGCTGGATTAAATGAGGCATCCCGTCCGACAAGATCACTGGATTAGATTAGCCCTTGATTTTCAGATGGACTTGTGTGAACTTGTGTCCATAACTGTACGTTTTACGTACAATATTCAACAGACAGTTAATGCCTGCGTGGGCCTATGCAATGCTCAGTAAGTGAAGCACTTGCAGGCATGAGCGCATTTACTATTGGCATTCTTGACCTCTTAGTACAGTTTTCGTACCCGTTCAGTCTTTTGGCGTCCTTGCCCCACACCCGGTGACGGTAGGAGCGGGACCTCATGGCGTATTCCTAAACGGCGATCCGGAGCAGTTCTTCGAATCCACGAAGGAGCAAGATGACTGCGGAGTCTGGGACCATACCATCGCGGTCCAATGAGAATTGAGGATCTGAATGCAAATCGCTCATTAAAACACGCTCCTCGATCGGTTTCACAGAGCAAGAAAACTTGCCCCAGATCTTCGATTGAAGTACGCCATAAGAAACAAACCCCCCCCCCCCCATGCTTTTTTTTTTTTAACAGATGTCTCTGAGACAGGAGGACGCTGCAACAAGACGGTCCTCGGATCAGACCCGAAGAGCGCCCACCGCCCCATTCTTAACACTCGCACATGCTTCTATTACACAGCCGACTGCCCCTTCTGAAGAGCTGGCGGCCTGTTGCGCCATTTTCAAGAACTCGCCTCGCGCACCACTGTTCGGAACTGCGGACTGCCTGCTCGGGGGCGACGGAAGGCAGTGCTTCTAGGAGGGTGGTTGCGTTGCTAAAGGAGAGGAAAGCGCGGTAGCTCAGCCGGCAGCAGCAGGCGATCCGATCGCGCTCCCTCCCCTCCACCCCCAGAGGCGCGGCGGCAGGGACCACGCCAGCGCGGCGTCGCCAAATTGGACGTGGTCTCGGCGCTGAGTCACGATCGCCATTCACGAGACGAGATGGCTTCGGTTTGAAACGGGAGCGGAGAGAGAAAAAGGCCGCCGCGCCGACACGCCGCGGCCGCGTAATATGCGTGGCGTGGCACCGGCTTCGTTTCTCGATCGCCGCCGCACGGAGATTGGGCGCGCAGTACATAACATGTGAGGACATTCCGTGCGGGCCGGCTCGACGGCCCGGTCGCCCCGACTGGGCTACGCGCGCGTGTGTGTAGTAATCAAAGACGGCGGATTTATGCGAACCGAAAATCGCACAAAATACGCGGGGGAATATCCCCGCTATAGAATCCCGTGGAGCTTGTTCTCGATACCGCGCGCAAAAAACGCAAAAGATGCGCGTAATATTCGTTGAACAAACAGAGTTGTGCGCTATTCTACACGCCGGGAGCGCGGACATTGGGCGGTTCTTCTGCACACCTGCGGAGCACAAAGCAAGTAGAATGACTATTAGGAGTCCCAGGAAGCTGGGGAAACGACATTCGTCAGAAGAATAATTCGCACGAGCTCGTTACTACGCGAGCAAATGAGTAAAGGTATAAAAGTAGATGATAGCAAGGAGGGCGGGATACATGTAGTGCGTTCTGTCCGCGAAGGAGAATGGCGATATTGCAAGTCTTTGTTTAATTTTATACCGAGTGTCCCAGTTAAAAGTAGCCAAAATTTTAATAAATAGGGTGTGTCCTTGGCGATTGGAATCAACTGAGTGCTTCTGGCAGTTGAGTCGCCTGGCCTAGTGAGCAGTGTAAGTTTCGCTCACGAAACATAACTAATCGGTACGGACCAATTAGCTAACTCTTTAAATATTGGGGTCAGAAATAAAGTGCAATACAGAAGTTGCAGGTCGCCTTGAAACGTTTGCACCAAGGTAACATTTAAGTAAAGTTGCTATTTTCTTACGGCCCTTAAAAGAAAGCTCGCGAAATTAGGGGTATGCGAATATTCTAAATTTTCCAATATTGAATAGAATATCCTCAAGTTTGATTCACTGAACGAATCAAATAGTCCGTATTCAAAATTATTCGAAACGAATCGAATGCGGTCTTAAGTTCTCCAATAGATTTAGGATAACAGACGCAAAGTTCGAATTGGGCACGCCATAATTTTCGTAGACAGCTGTTTCAAATACAGGGTCTAGTAGGGCGTTGTACTCCATGCTACCGACATCGGTCTGCGCGTTCAGCGCCGCGACGCCGTCCATTCATGTGGCGGCCTTCACGATGCCCAAAACTATGGCCTCCGAGACTGGGGGTCCGGCAGTGTTCAGGAAATCTCGTCTTCATGCCTGATATCGGACGTCATGGCTCATAACTAGGAGTTTGACTTCTCGGCTTAAACTGAAAAAAAAAAAGTCGGTTTGAACTGAAAAAAGGAGAGTATATTTTGCACACAAGACATAGCTAGGTGGCTGCTGAATGCGAGTTACGCTCGATCAGGGTTGAAAATTAAGTACGGAAGCAGGGGCATGATGCGACGATGGTATTTTTGGACGACCAGCACAATGGTGCGATTTGGGATTTGGTCCGCTATGCCTGTGCAGAGTGGGAAGCACATCTCCTCGCCGCCTTCCAGCTTTCAGAGCAGTAAGTCGGTTAGGTGGGTTAATCAACTGCGTGTAGAAGCACTGACGCGAAATCGCGCATGGGCGTCGCGAAAAAGTGTGTCCTGGCTACCGAGATGATTCAGCGGCAGTTCTATCGCTGCCATCAGCACGCAGACCACGTGGTTCCCGCACTCGCGCTCAACCCAGCTCGACAACCCTGCGACAACGTGTGAACCTAGTTCTTAGAAGTAAAATTCGTTTTTGTCTGCCGGCTATCTCATTTAGCTTGAGTTATTCTTTTAATGGCGACAGTAACTTCCTCTACAAGCAGAGCTACAAGCACTATACCCTTTTTTACGTCAGTTACTGGTAAATAAATTGTTCAGGATGACAAAAACAGCGAGATCGATTTTAAGTTACTTTTTACCGTGCAGAATTGCCGCATTAAATCACCAAAAAATGTCAGTATTTCATTCATCGAAAGTATTATTCCATTAAAAAAAAAAAGAACTTGCGTTTTCATATAAGAACAGAAAAAAAGGCCGTTGAATTTAAAAAAAAATAAAACCCGGAAAGTCCAACCCCTACTTGTAAATCTCGTCCCACTCATCAGCTAAGACGTGGCGCTATAGTTCGCCGTATTCGTCAGTGCAGCAAAAGATAATCTTACGAGGCGCATGAAATTACGGTCACAGACAGAGTTAATATACTGAATTCGTGCTGCGTACCTGGTAATGGGGATCACTGTTGCGTCTTTCCACAGCTACAGCTTTAATTCCGTGAATTTTAGCGCTGCCTCTAGCTCTTCGCTATTTCGCTAAAATATTCGTTTTGTACGAATATTCCTACAAGTAGCGAATAATCGTACGACTATTCGATTAGCATTCGATTGGGATCTTTCATTATTCTATACGGTTCCGAAGCTAGCCTATTCGAATGAAATTCGGTTTCAAAAAACTACTATTCGCGCACCCCTATACGCGCAAAATACTAAACCTTCCACGTGTCAGCGGTGCTGCTTCACCGCCCCAACGCACGCATCAGAGAAGAAACTCCACATTTCTCTGGAGCGCTGTCCCTTACAGAGTTTTGCGTGCGCACTAGGCGAAAAATATACGCCAGCAGTAGTCACGTGGTAGCATTTTTTAAGGCCGGTAATAAAGCTGCGTAAATAGTACCTTGGTGCAAATATTTCAGCCAGATGTTTGCAAAGACGATCCACAAACTCCCGAGTTGGCCCTTTATTCCTATTTAAGAAGCTATCTAATTAGTTTGGACTAGGTAAGTAATCCAGGAGAACGAAAAATATACTCCTTACTTAAGACAGCGACTCTCAACAGCCCTGGGTTGGTCTCACTTGGCTACGACACTCCGTTTCCGCAAAAGCTGGGTTACACTTGCCTGGGACACTTATACCCTCTTTACACGGGCAGCCTTAACAGTGGTTAAGCTTAACTGCAGTTAAGGCGTTTAACCGCGGTTAGAGTTAACTGCAGTTAGCCGCGCTTACACGCAGTTTAGTCATCTCGGTTAGTGCGACGAAGCAGATCATGTGATACTCGCCTCTTTGAAGTTAAAACGTCGTCCACTGATGCGTATTATTAAACAGGGCTACGTTGAAAAGAACACATAAGAGGAAAAACGTTGTTTCTTGTGCTAAGGCCGGCTTAAAAACTTTCTTCTTTGTGCTTGTGGCTGTCGTCAGCCGAAATCTAAAAAGAAGTTCTAAACAATGATCACAGTCGACTTCGTAGCCTACTGCGCGTTCTACTTTGGCTAGTTTAGCCTCTTTTCCCCGTGACTGCTCGCTGCGACGCATCGCTGCTCACTGCTATCGTTTATTTTCGTGGCTTTTCTTTCACAGTGAGTACTCTGCATGCGAAGTTAAGATCCTGCGGACGTCTTGTGTGTCAAGCCTATGTTGGCCCTTAGCAGGCCTGTCGCGAACGAGGTCGACGCTCAATTTTGGGCTGCGTTCCTGGCGCATCAGCCAGCGCTACAACGCCTGCGCGTACAGATGCTGGCGCTGAGCGCTGAAATTGGCATGCTTGAAGAGACGAGGAAGTGACACCGGGGGCGGCCGAAGCTCTTTTTGTTGGCGGCGGCGCACCTGTCCGTCCGTGATCAAAATCTGTCGGCGTACCCGCGCCCAGACTCGTGGTACGAGACCAAGCTTCCGCACCTTCCGTACAGCGGACTCCGTGAAAACTTTCGGATCAACCGCGGCACATTCCGGTACATGGTGGCGGTTTGTGGAAGCGTGAACCAACAAGATACCAACATGCGGAAAGCGATTCCGCTGGATAAACGCGTGGCGATCGGTTTGTACCGCTTCGCAACATCAGCAGAAGAGCGGACTGCTGCCAACTTGTTTGGCGTGAGCACTGCGTCAGTTAATTTAATATTTCACGAATTTTGCAGCGTGGTTGTGGAGCAGTTGGAAGCACGATTTGTGCATTTCCCAACACCAGCTGAGCTTCACGAACACATGTGTAAATTCACAGCAGTCTGTGGTTTCTCTCAAGGTGTCAGTGCAGTGGATGGCTGTCATATCGAGGTGTGGCCCTCAAAGCAAGAAGCTGCTGAATAATACAATCATAAGGGGTGGTACAGTGTCGCTCTACTTGCTGTCGTCGACCACACATACAGATTCCTATGCACGAATATTGGGAGCCCTGGTAGGAACAATGACCCGGCACTGTTTCAGAAGTCTCGACTGCTAGCTACTCTGGCTAGTGAGCTGTTCCAACAAGAAACATAGCTCATTGAAGGTGTGGGAGTTGGCACAATTCTTCTTGGTGATCAAGCTTTCCCGTTGCAGACGCACCTGATGAAGCTTTACCCCCTCCAGGTGCCTCCGTGTCCCCCTCACAGACCTTTAACTACCGGCTGCTGGGTGCCAGACGTGTTGTCAAAAATGCTTTTGGACGTGTCAAGGCACGCTTTAGAATGGTGCTGAAGGGCCCAGAGTGTGGCATCCACAATGTCAGTTATGTGATCCGTGCTGCTTGTGTGCTGTACAACATTTGTGAGCAGCTCAGTGACCGCTGTGATTCAAGCTAGTTTGGTGTGGTGCAGAGCACTGATGAAAGGCGGCCTCAGCCGGTGTGCACAAGAAACCGGGAAGAGACGTCAGGTGTGGCCATCGGGACACCCTGGCTAAGCACCTTGCCTTGAGCTAGAACCCAGTCCGTGGGAAACTCAAGAGCAGCCCAGAAGGACACCTCTACCAAGAGGGAACAGCCCTGAACAGAGCTACACACACATTATTGAAGGAGCAGACACTGCGTTCGGCTCACCTTAAATGGCTACCATTGCATGCACATGATGCATACTCCCTACTGGGGTGAAGATTATGAGGGTTACAAATAGTGTAATTTTCGTAACGTACATGTTCTTCATAAAATAGGTTTGGTTTATGGAGTTTACGTTCCAAAGCGGCTTGGGCTATAAGTGATGCCGTAGTGAAGGGCTGCAGAATTTTCTACCACATGGGGTTCATTAACATGCACAGACATTGCACAGTACACGAGTCTTGCTTTACACCTCCATTGAAAAGCCGTCGTCGTGGCCAGGCTTTCAGAAAATAGTCGCATTATATAGCTAATGTTAATTATTGGTTCTTGTTAAACTATAAAACAAAGTGGTTCGTACCAACTACTAGTACTCCTTATGACAAACAAACCTTCACCGACATGCAACCATCTCTAATGAACTAATAATGAATATTTCATTACTTCCTGTAAGCAAATCTCTTTCTTCAAACAGTTTTGCTCATAGACAATAGTAAAATGCCAGCATGAGCTTTCAATTTTTTTATGATTCATTCTTGTTGAGCACTGCTGTTTATGTTGCTGTTTCATTGCCATTGTACCACCTTTTCATTGTTTTTGTGTCACATGATCTGCGTATTGGCAGCTATCCTATCACTTGCTGTTTGCTCATAATTTTCGTGTATAACTGGCCATCGTCTTGCCACATTGCCAATCAGCAACTTGTTGGTACGTTTTCAAGCAGTACAACCTTTAAGTCTTGCACTCCTACTTCTGAAAGCAGAAGTACTGCTGAGGCGTTAGTTTGTTCATCATAAAGTTGAATGGCACAAAGAATCAAACACAGGAAGACACAGCAGTGGCGCTTTTCCTGTCTCTGTCTTCCTGTGTTTGTTCCATTGCGCCATTCAACTCATTCTGAAAGCAGTATAGTAATTGAAATGCATTCACTATATAGACCTTTCCAATAAGGGCCTCCTGGGTATCACCATATTTTTTTGCTAGGCTTGTTGCATGCACCTGATGCTAGCCCATTGGAAGCGGATACATCTGACCAAAAAAGCTGTTGGTACTTACAATCACATTACAGTGAACATTTTATATCTAGTCAAAGATTAAGCAATAGTTGCGAGAATTTTTTTTCCTTTTGCTCATGAAGGTAACGAAATCATGTCGGTCACAGGTGGAAGCTTCATATTTTTGCACACATCATCCACACACAAAGTGAACACAAAAATGTGACTAAATGTGACCCAATGGTGAGAGATTTGAAAGACTTACAGTGTGATAAGTTTCATTACATTCCCACCCAACTCGCTAAACCAAGTATGCTTTCTGTGAACAATTTCATGTCATCACTATTTTGCTGTTGTCAAAATTCCCCACTGTTCTATAACTTGCTATGTTGCAAGAGAAATATCAGCCTTGTAGCAGACAGTTCCTGGTGAACATGCAACAGCTGTTGGTTCTGAGTGGAGAAGCAGGTGGAGTGTTACTGCGAGAGCAGCAACAATGTACTTGCAACAGCTTGCTTGATTACTGCACTTGTGTACCCCTGCAGTGTATGCATGTGCTCTGTTAATAACTTAATACTGCAAGCTACTACGATAGCCAGCCCACACAATACAATTCACTGTTTAAAACACAATACGAAACTTTCAGCAGTAAAAGATCTTTCATCTCATCACATGCTGTAATGTCAAATAACTTCCAGCTGTTTTGATCACTCTTTATTGAGCGAGTCATTATTTTCTTTGTTGTCTAGAAATTTTGCAAGCAGTTGCACCATGCTTGCATTTATGGCATTCGCTTCCTTCTGGAGGCGCACCATTATCTTGCGCATTTTGTGTGCCTTGCGGTCGGCCCTTGCTGCTGCCTCGCTTTCTCCTTTGTGGACGGCAACTATCTGATCTATGCTATGCTCTATAGCATAGATCCTTGTCGCTTGTGGCGGCTCTTTTGGGGTTCCCTTCTTTTGGCACTTGTGCCAGCACCGGCACTGCTGCTTACGCCAGCACTGGCTCTGCTTGTGTCGCCGCTGCTGTTGCCTGTGCTTTGCAGTGCAGATACTGCAGTACTGGCACTGCAAATGGGGGAGCTGGCCGCAAGTTGTGAGAGGTCGTCTCTTCTGTTTCCTTCAGGCAGGCTGTCCTCCCATGACAGGAGCACTTCTGAGCCGTCTGGTGCCTCATTGAAAACTGGCAGCTGCACATGGTGAAACATACAAGACATCATGTTCTCATCTCAGAAAAGAGGTTAAATGTGTCGTAATGTAATGCAATCATCCGCTTCCACAGTATATTACAAAAACACTAACTTATGATGGCCAAACTGGAAAGTAGGCAGCGGTTCAAACTCTTGTTTTCCTGAACATAACTAAATAGATATATGAAGATCCAGACATGTACATAAGCATTTCCTAGCCCCAACTTTCACATGAACCAATGGGTTCAGTTCAGTTTTTTCCTAAATACTGTTGCGGAGTGCAATCGCCTTCCTTTAGGTTTATGTGACTCGAAATGTTTTGTGAAGGAGTTGGAGGATTTTTGTACGGCTCCTAGTGTTGGTGTTGCGATGAATGTTGGATTTTATGTCCTTTAAATGACTTGTGGCTGTTGCGGCTAATGGTTTTATGGCTTTTATAATTGTGTGTCCTCCTGCTTGGGCCAAAGTTATGACTTGCAGTATGTACAAATAAATAAATGAATGAACAGCTGAACAAGACAGTATACCAAGCTCATCAATATCATTAACAAGCAATATGTTAAACTTTTGCAAGCATGTGGGGCATGGTTGACCAAGGGGTAAACCGAGCTGATGAGGTTGAGTTGAACAGAAGTACATGGAAGGTGAGGTGCGAACTCTGGCACGACAAGGCGCTGTGATTTGAAGGCGCAAGTGACATTTCCGCTCCCCATTGCCATTAATGGCCATGGTTGTGTGAGTAGCTTACTCTACATCCCCCCCCAGTCTGTCCAATGGTTCCAAAGGAAGGATTGCTGGGTCAGTTGGTTCATCATTCAAGGCTTAAAAACAGCACGAAAAATGGGATGATACAGAAAGAAGGAATAGACAGCACTGAACCTGCAATTGAGAGTGTTTTATGAGAAATGGCAATAAATACAGAAAGCATGCACAAAGAACTTATAGGCAAAAACGCAATACAATACAAATATTACTTATATACTTCGTAAGAAGACAGCTCAAAAAACGACAACCACAGGAGAGGACACGACACAAAGAACGCTTCTCTTCTGTGGTTGTCCTTTTCTGCGCTGTTGTTCATTCCAAGTATGAATCACCAACTAGCCCACCACTTTGTTTTATTGAATTACTTGGACATTACAGATATCACATAGAAATTTATTATCTACTTTGCTACTTCCCTTCAGTCTCCCTGCAGGGAAACAACAGTTCACAATAACAGCTTATGATCCACAGGTTGCTGTATTACTCCACTGTATTCAAACCCAGTTGCTAATAGAATCAACAGACGAAGATGAGTATCTACAAGAGAGAAGGATGAAGGTGAAGCTGCATGTGCACAGTTGTAAAAATTGAATTGTCATACAGCACTAGCAATATTAATATATCACGCAAATAAAGGCACCGAAATTCTGGTGCGTACCATAACTACATCTTACTAGAGACTTAAGTCCTATCCACCCGCAGTGTGTGCCTTTTGACATACGATTCCCACCTGAAAAAAAGGGCGTAACCTAAACCAGCAATGCACATTCAACTCCCTGTACAACAAAGCGTTCTTTTCTCTGGCATGGTAACATTAAGTATATGGGGAGACAACCAGCTAACCACCGATATGTAGAATTGCTAGAAAAAAAAAAACAAGGATTTATGGACGAGCAGTGGGAGTTGCTTGGCTAGTTGGTTCACGTTTCATGACAAAGAACAACAGCACAAGGCAAAAATGTAGACGTGGAGGCCAGTGCCCATGTTTGTGGGAGTGGTTTACACAACTGCATGAGTCTGTTCTTTATTATCTATTGTTGGCCAGCATTTTATAATGAGTATAAGTTCCGCACTGAGAAATGAGCAGCAATCAAATTCTAAAGTGATCTGAACGACAGATTACACGCAATGGTATAAATCACAAATTACCTCTAAACTTCCCTCGACTCGCCCATCATCGTTGATGGGAAGGCAGCCGAGGAAACTGGAGCTGCAGTAGAAGATCCATGGGACACCATGCGACCCAGTTGAAATGCCTGTCTGTTTCAGCTGCCTGGACAAATAAAAATGATGCGAGCTATTAAATGTGCTGCTAAACAAAACATTTGAAGGTTGTGATCACAGCATTTCTCTCAGTGGATTAAGCTTCACTGTACACATTCTCAATGCAAGAATAAAATTTCATAGATAAGTGTCTAACGCATATGCACAGGTACTGGTGAAATTAATGCATGCAACTTACATTTGCAATATGGCTAAACTACATCCTGCTAGTTGCTGTTTGCAACTGAAGCCACGACTGTGCATTATGGTTCAACTATTGGCATTCTAGCAATATCTTACTTGGTTGATTTCTAGATTTATTTATTTCATATATCTTTCCCAGGCTGCACTGTGTATACTAGTTCACAAATGCTGCGAGTACACAGTGAAGGCTGGTAAAGAAATATGAAATAAATCTAGAAATTCAATTAACTACATTGTTGCTCTAGCAGGTGGCCAGAAATAGCGACGCGTAGAGCAATGCTGTCAGTGCTGCAGCTCGCAGTTTGCAAATAAAAACGACGAACAACACGTGTGTAACGAAGAAGACCAAGTTTGCATGCAGCGCCGTGCACGCGTGCACGAGCGAAGATTCTAAGTGCTGCTTATGCTGCTCCTGCCTGAGGACATTACTCTCGAGTCTTTGCTACCTCAACAATGCATTCTCAAGATCGTCTTCGACACTCCAGAACTGTGCGACGACGGCAAAGAGACTCGACGCGTTGCTCCAAGGACAACACATGCTACTGTCGCACATGCGGGGCTGACTTAAGCAGTTCAGCTGCACTATGAAAACAGCGCCAAGAACCCGATGGCACGAGCATCGTTCGGTAAAGGTCGCACTTACCGTATTTCTTGTTGAAGTTTTCCATTGTCAGCTTCACTTGTTTGCTGGTGTATGGGCCTTGTCCCGGCGGCAGCCCGGCGTTCAGTTCCGCTACTATCGCAACATATATCCGAGCGTTGCGCGTGTAACCGTATCATATGCGAATCAGGGCCGCGGTTGTTGAATAAAGCCAGATGACACAACTCTGGGAGGACGAGTCGTTCGATGTTGCTGCTGCCACGGGCGCCGCCATCTTGTCGGTTAAGGTAGCAAACGGTGGTCAGCAAGCTCGGTTTGGGTAACTATGGTTAGGTGGCGTAACTGCAGTTTCGTCTGCCGTGTGAGCGCGGCTAACTATAGTTACAGGGAACCGTAGTTACCTTAACTGTGGTTAAGGTCGCCCGTGTAAATGCGGTATTAGTATGTGTGTTGTTGGTTTGTCGTTGCGAGTATCGGAACCTTAGGCACGCAAAAGGATTAGATTATATACTCTTTGCCACGTATCCTCATGTTGGAGTGTTTTGTTAACCCGTGTCCATCGACCGACCTAATTTAAACCAACACTTCATGGAAAAAAGAAAAACTTTTTTTGTACACATTCTGGCATGTGAGCAGATGAAAGCGAATTACCTTCATTCCGGCACTTTCCTGAATAAAATAAACTCAAGCAGTGATATATCATGTGGTCTAGTTTAGCACTGATATGCGGTGCGGTTCGGAATAGCATTTTGCATAATACGTCTGGCAGTCCGAGTAGATACGACGCCATGAATTGCATCATTAAATGGTATTAAAGAAAGCATGCTTCTAAATCATCGCAGTAGTAAAATAAGAAGGCGTATTTCAGCATATATCCTTCTTGTGCTTGCTTTGGCGTGGAAATCTTTGGAATATTGCAGGAGGCTGTCCTTGTGAATATTGAATCAACTGATGCTATATTATAGTCGGGCTTCAGTTGGAATTATTCCTCAAATGGGAGTATCGAAGAAGGTCACGCTGTTCAGAAGGAAGAAGAAGAAAACCCGCTAGCAAATCATGGCATTTACCCGCCGCGGTGGTTGAGTGGTTAGTGCGCTCGTCTACTGAGCGGGAGTACCCGGGTTCGAACCCGACCGCGGCAACCGCGTTTCGATGGAGGCGAAACGCAAAATGCGCCCGTGTGCTGTGCGATGTCAGTGCACGTTAAAGATCCCCAGGGGGTCGAAATTATTCCGGAACCCTCCACTACGGCACCGCTTTCTTCTTTCACTCCCTCCTTTATCCCTTCCCTAACGGCGCGGTTCGGTTGTCCACCGATATATGTGAGACAGTTACTGCGTCACTTCCTTTCCCCAAGAACCAATTTTCAATTTTCGATTTTTCAAATCATGGCATGAACATCAACCGGATTACGTCCACTGAAGTGCAAAGGCCTCTCCCATATCCCATCAATCAACCCTGTCCTGGGACAGCTGCGGCCACCCTGTCTCCGCAAACTCCCTAATCTCATCTCTCCGCCTGACTCGGCCGCCCCAGGCTACGTTTGCCTCCACCTGGAATCCACTCTGTTATTGGAAAAGGCCGTTGGTTAACCGCACTGCATCATTCACATGCCCCGCCCGCATGCTTTTTCTCCTCTTTATATCCGCTATGACGTCATCGCTCGAATTTGTTATCTAACCTACGTTGCTCTATTTCCGTCCCTAGGTTACCGCAGTGATTTCGCTTTCGTTAGCACGCTGTGCTTCTTAAACCATGCTGTGCCGTCCTTATCTAATTCCAGGCCCTTCCGTTGGGCTTCATGTTTCGGTCCCTTATGAAAGTACTGGCAGGATACTACTGCTTTATACGTGTCTCTTGAGGGATGTCGGTAAGGTTCTGTTCATATTTGGGGGAGAACTTGCACAACGTACGTCAAGCCGAGCAATAATATTTAAAATATAGGCTTTTTTAATGTAAAGGTGGTGTTCGTGACGTAATATTATAGTGGTGACGAACCTCAAAAAAGACGGGAATCATTCTAATAGATGGTTACCTAAATTTTAATACTAAACTTTTTAAGTATAAGAATTAAGATATTTGTAGCTGGCTGTGCACTAATAGCCACTTAAGTTTTTAGAATTTTCAAAGTGCGATTACATTCGCAAATGATGGCGCGAAGAATTCTAGTCGTCCCATAACGTACCAGCAGTACAGTAACTTTGAGCGTGCGTCTGCTTTCTACACTATACATTAGACCGCGACCACGCTTTACGCTGATTTCACGCCGTTTCGAGTTAGTTTGTCATTAGTTAAATGCACGGTTTGCCATAGACGCTGTTGTGAATTATATCCGGCCAGATATCATCTTGGGTGTATAGCCAGAGTTGTAGCTCGCATACTGGGATTGTTCACCAGCTTGTAATACCCACTGGCGATCGTCCACGAAAAAGCTAATCATGCAAGCGGAACTTGTTCGCACTGAACAGACTCTGGGATGGCTGCTGCTCCTTGGTAAGCAGGGTTGCATTTTGGGCAGAGTATTAATTCCACATAGCGCCAGCGTTCATCATAAGTTATATGCATGTGACCTGCAAGCTCACAAACACGTTACCCGATAACTTTTTGTGGTGATGGCTCACCAAAATCTCCTTCGAACCTCTTCTCTTGAACAGAGGCATTGAACCTGAGCCACTCTTTGCAATAAGAATTACATTAAACTCGTCAGCAGTAACCTGTAATTCCCGCCATGTGCACATCCAATGTGCAGGGTGTTCCCAAAAAACAAACAACACAGAATGCCTGCTGGTGGGAGAGACGCAGTTTCATATGCATCATCACGAGATTTCCGTATGAGTGGAGCCCAACTATACTTACTATACTTATTATTATTATACTTATTATAATTAATTCTGTTTATGAAAAAATTGCGAAAAAAATGACGGACGATATAGCGTGGTTAGGCCAAATACGAAAAAGGGCCGCTAGAACTTCGGTTTTCACTTTGGTTTCGGCTTTGGTTCGAGGCTCGGTTTTCAAGGTCAAGAAGGCTTCAGGCAAGGATCGGTGAAATCGAACTTAAACTCCGTCTTATGGGTGTGACGTGATAGCGACAATGGACTAATGCCAATATATGCGGAATTGGTCACTCTCTACTTAGCACTCATATATCCCTGGTAGTTCTCAAACCTCTCCTGGGGCTAGATTACGTGACTGTCAATTAGGAAAATTGTCAAAAACTTGTTACAAAGGTGTCAATAAGCCTCGCTCCTATTGGCCGGTTGTGGCCAGCGGCCATATTGCTTTTTTGCGTCATGGGTGGCTGCTGATGACGTCACGAATATGACAGAAGTGATGACGTTGCACACCTAATTATGCAGGCGGTTATTGACAGTTTTTTGTCACAGTTTTGAGGCTGTCTATTTGACCGTTGAGTTTGTGACAGAAAATGGCGGCGGTGTACGCGGCCGTACGACTGAGGCGGCTGCGCTGGCGCGATCAAGGGCGAAGGAGGGCGCACGAAGACGCGTTTGACTTGCCGGACGAGCTGTTTCGACGCCTTTTTCGGCTGGAGAAGCAGACTGTGGAGTGGTTGTGCGACAAAGTCCCCGATGAACTGGGAGGTTTGCGTGCGAGTGCGCTGTCGGTGCGGCGGCAGGTGCTGTGTGCACTGCGTTTCTTTGCCACGGGCGGCTTTCAGGCTGCCGTTGGTAGCGAGGCGCACGTCGGCATCGCCCAACTGATGGTAAGCAAATGCGTGGGGCAGGTATTGGAGGCAATTTGTAAAGTTGGTGAGCAGAAGGGGTGGGTTCCGTCGTCACCTCTGTGACACACAGCTACATATAAATAAGACACGCTTATGCTGGCAAAGCGCTTTATTTTTCCCAGCAAATGGCACTTCGTGGTCGTCTTCTGTTTCCCAAGGGGAAAGAAACAACCAACCACTCGTCACATACTGCAACGCCTCACCTTTTTGGCATTTTTGTCATCGATCGAAAGAGCCGAACAACAGACTTCAACAAGTTGTCTTCGTCGATTTCGTTCCATGCGCTTCTTGCAAGTTCGCTCGGTAGTCACGTAGCCTTCACTGCATTCGTTGAAATTTTTCTGTGCACTCAGGTCAACCACACAGTAACTCGATTCCATACGCCGCGCAAAAAAACAATAACACGGCGTGAAACAGCTGCTTCTGTGCAAAGCGGCCTTTTTACTGCCGTCAGCACACCCCCGCGGCACCGAAAGTTACCCACCAGCCAATTTAATAGCACAACTTCGAACCCTTTTTGTTTTGCTTAATATTCTCGAACTTTAAACACAATGTTTTGACAAAATAAAATATTAGTTATTTTCATCGTTGCTTATTTCTTGTTTCTTTTGCAAAAAATTAAGCAGACGGCTCCTCGAATGCTCTCGGGGCGCTGCCTTGCTGTAATTGGCTGATTCCTCGTTGCGTCACGTGGTGACGTCTTATCGTGACGTCATTTTGTCGTCACTGTTAATAACTTGTGACAGAATTTGTCACAGTTGCGTAATCTAGCCCCTGGTAGAGTGGTGCAGCGGTTAAGCGATGCGCCACTGCCCTGCGATGGCAGGTGCTCCTACCGGTGGGTCTTGTGCGACCTAGAGTCACTAAATAAAGACTCAGAGTACCGTCACTGCAGCACGGCGGTAAGCAGGGGCGGCCATTTTGTTGTTTATCACGGTTGCCAGATTGCCGCTTCGGCGACCTCGCCGCTAACTTTGGCCCGGCCATTTTGTAAACAACGCTGTTAGCCACCCTGCGCTGCGGGGGGGATCGTAGCCGTACGGCATGGAGCCGCTCAGATGCAAACGATACAGCTGTTGCCTTCAGTTTATGCTTTCGTCGTGCGGAGCTGAAATGCTGCGAGGCGCGGAATCCCTGGTCACTGAGTCGGTCACCGGCAGCACTCGCAGCGTCGCAGCACTAGGACTACCACAGTTGCCCGACTGAAAACGCATAAGCCACAAAATGGCAGCCCCCATGAACCGTCGCAGTGTAAACAAATATCACGTGATGCAAACTGACCAATGATCGTGGCGGCGGCACAGAACAATAGGAGAAAAGAGTGCCGGTACTCTAAGTCTTTATTTAGTGACTCTAGTGCGACCTATAGTTCTCTTGACGAACAACCACTCTCGACGAATAATTTATTAACTTCCACCTGTCATGGTGTGCAGTTTGCTCACAATCCGTTGGGGAGGCTGTGATGACGCCACAAATCAGGTGGCAGGTGGGCCTCCTAGGCGGCCCGACCCGCCTAGGTAACCGGTAAGTTGGTATAGCCGGAGTCAGACCGGTGGAGAGAGACAGTGGCGAAATCGGTGGATTGGGGTCTTAGCAGTAGCGCACTAAAAAACAGAATATTATGCTCCGCACAGGAACGGGCGGTAATAGTAAATTGTATTTCGTCGCAAAAAATGACCTGAAAAACTCGAATAATGAACCTTCGTGCTTCCTAACACGACTACTCTTAGTCTGCCCGAATTAGAGCTGAAGAAATGGCGCCCGGTGTTGCCTCCCAGAATTAAAAAAAAAATACAGAACCCGAAAACGAAGCGCCTTACCTATAGCTCTGGACGGCTAACGAGAAAACGCAGAATTAATTCTTCATTGAAAAAGTTGATGCGTTTTCAAAAGCAAATGTGACTGTTTTTATTTAGTCGAGCAATGCACCGGATCTTTCAATATGCGTCTCGTGTCTGTGTGATAAGTGTGTCAACATGAAATAATAATACACGGCAACATACCTGTCAGAAACACATTTTCAATTAATTGTTTTCAGACGGCGTGTGCATGGGCAACAGTTTGTGTCTCTTGGGCCTGCATGCGGGGAGTTTAAAATTGAATTTTGAGGACATTTGAAAAGCACACGACGAGCAATGCACGAAAGCCGTTTACGCGTGTAGTTTGCCTGACGAGGCGGGCACAAAAGGAGACGATGTCATTGTCCGTCGCCTATTTAGGATCGGTTAATAAGGCTTATCCGCTGTGTCACAGTGAAATCTGTTATAAGGCGCCCGTTCAAGCCGGAGCTTCACCGCCAGTCATATTCACAGCTGGCAGCACAGCTCAAGCGCTCCTTAGTTAGTTAGTTAGTTAGTTAGCTGGTTAGTTAGTTGGTTAGTTAGTTAGTTGATTAATTAGTTAGTTGGTTAGTTAGTTAGTTGGTTAGTTAGTTAGTTGGTTAGTTAGTTAGTTAATTGGTTAGTTAGTTAGTTGGTTAGTTAGTTAGTAAGTTGGTTAGTTAGTTAGTTGGTTAGTTAGTTAATTGGTTAGTTAGTTAGTTAGTTAGTTGGTTGGTTGGTTAGTTGGTTAGTTAGTAAGTTGGTTAGTTAGTTGGTTGGTTAGTTGGTTGGTTAGTTAGTTGGTTAGTTAGTTAGTTATTTGGTTAGTTAGTTAGTTGATTAGTTATTTATTTAGTCGGTTAGTTAGTTGGTTAGTTAGTTGGTTAGTTAGTTGGTTAGTTAGTTAGTTGGTTAGTTAGTTGGTTGGTTAGTTAGTTAGTTGGTTAGTTAGTTAGTTAGTTAGTTAGTTAGTTAGTTAGTTAGTTAGTTAGTTAGTCCTCAGACGTTGCTGGCACATAACCACTGCTCAGGAGTGGCCAAGACACACGCGGTTAATTGCTGGAGACAGGAAAGTTTTGACGGGAAAAGGAGTGGTAATAGTATGTAGGCTGATAGAATGGAAGACGCAAGGACAGGGGTCCTGTTAACTTTGAGATCGAAGACTGGACAATAGCTTAATGTGCATAACAGTATACAATGCCTGTAATGTTTCAATGCCGTACTGACTGAGAGCGAGAAAAAGAAATTAGAATGGGAGTCGCTGCGTTTCTTGAAGGAAATTTTGCACAGCAGAGCACACACTCCTGTCAAAGAAGCGCCAATGGAAAGAGCAACCACGGAGGACACAGGCAGTTGATGAAATGGAATTTGAAAAAGACGCTTCCTCAAATGAGAGAAGCGGCGGCAGAACCGCAGGAAGTGATCTATTGTCTCAGGTTCGGCACAAAAAGGGCACAATGGGGAAGCCGTCAGGCCAGATCTGTGAAGGTAGAAATTTAGAAGGGGAACCCGGCAACGCAAACTCGTGAAAGAGACCTCTAGCCTGCGCGAGCGCCAGTCTTTGCTACTGAAAGGATACAGAAGATGCTGATATTCGGGAGATGATGTAAGAGCCGAGGCAGCAAATTCCTGAAATATTGTGTAGCTGCGAAACCTCACCGCAGCTGTATATGCACAGGTTGGCAGGACAGCAACAATTGGGCCGCAGAGAGAGGCTCTTGCTAAGGAATCTGCAACCTCATTTAAATGAAAGCCCATGTGACGTGGTACCCAAAGCAACCTTACCGAATTTAGATGGAGCGGAATCAGGACCTTAAAGAGGCGTAATGCCCGAGACTCAGCTGGTGAGCATAATGAAGAGCAAATGGACAGAGAGTCCGTCATAACCTCGACCTGGGAAACGGTAGTTTCTAATTTTCGTAAGGCTAAGATTACTGCTAATAATTGGAGTGGAGCCAGGAAGACGGAGAGAAAAAGACCAACCCAGTGAAGGCGAAAATATTCCCACATCCGCCTTTTCGCGATCCTGCGAGGCACCGGTAGCAATAAGAACATGAGAGGGAACGGACCTTAGGTGGTCCTGCAACAGACCCTGAAGAAGCGGGAAGGGCTGCAGCTTTGCATTCGATGGGAAAATGTCATCGAATTCAATCTGGACAGAAGATGAGTTATACATTTGGCGGACATCTGTGACATGAATGTTTATGGGATCAAGGAGGGACCGCACGTAACATATCTGCGGGGTATGAAATCGAGACCAGACAGCACTAAAAAAGGCGGAAGGTTGACTAAGAAATATTATACTGGAGGCGTGAAGAGGTGAGTCGCACAATTTTAAAGATGTTTGAACTATTAAAAGGTGAAACCTACTGATAACGATGGGATTCGGGCCTCAAGGTGCAGAACAGCATTGGCGACATATTTTGGAAGCCCCAAACAGAGGCGCAACGCCTCACGCTCCAAGAGCACAGGAGGGCGAAGTTTATAGCCAGGAGCTCCTGAGAATAAAACACACCTTAACTCCAAAATTGGGCGGACATGCATTTTATAAATCATCATAAGTGTATGGCTTCTCATGCCTGACCTAGCACTACAAAGCCTGCGCAGGATGCCAATGACCCGTACTCCTTTTGCAGAAACTTGCTCAATGTGTGGCCGCCAGGATAGAGTAGAGCGTATATTACTCCGAGATACTTCACTGTATGAACTTGAGGTACTATGTTATTTCTATAGACCAGGCAGATATTTACAGGAACAGAACCCGGAAATACTAACAATGCGCATTTCTTCACATTGAGGTACAGATGAATTCTTCCTAACCAGTTGTCAAGAACATTGAGGTAATTTTGCAGGGTTCGATAAAGAGTGTGAATGTCACCTGCTCATGCAAAAAATGCAATATCGTCGGCGTACACATGAAAACGAGACCAGGCGGCACTAAAAAATTGGAGGCTTATCAAGGTTAAGCCCAGTGGATGCGAAGCATGTTAAGCAGCTGCCTCAGTGAGCGTTTGGAGGCATCTTGACCGCATACACGCCCGGCGCAAAGACGCTGGCGCGGTTGCGGGCACAGAGACTGACGCAACGGCGGGCGCGCGCCGCTTTATTCCTGGCGTGACGTCACATATCACGTGATGCAGCGATGGTGGCGCCGCCGCCGCGTCGCGCGTGACGGCGCGAACCGAAGCGTGGAGGCCTCCGCCGGGCGACGTCCGACGGCGCGATATGAGGCCCCATCTGCAGCCGGTGTGACGTCATCGCGTGACGTCACATCATGTGATCTCACTTCAGGGTCAATGGTGGCCACCGCCGGGAGGCGACCGACGGCGCGATATGAGGCCCCATCTGCAGCCGGTGTGACGTCATCACGTGACCTTCTTGAAGGTCACTTGAAGGTCAATGGTGACCACCGCCGGGAGGCGACCGACGGCGCGATATGAGGCCCCATCTGCAGCCTGTGTGACGTCATCACGTGACGTCATGTCACGTGACCCCACTTCAGGGTCAATGGTGGCCACCGCCGGGCGTCGCGCGAAGGCCCGAAACCTGCGTTAATATGCTTCGCATAAAAAGGCGGAAGGTTGACTAAGAAATATTATACTGGGTACGGGTACTGAGAGGGTACGGCACTTGGCTGTCAAGCAACATGTCTAAGCCTCCGCTACTGCTTTTGCAGATTCTGCCGTGGATTTTCACCGCTACAACAACCAGCAACGATCAACGACTGGCCTTCTTCCGAGTGCCTCGTGACAATGATACCGTGGAAAGCCTGATCTTCGATTACCGTACGCCATCTGTGACGTCATCACTCGACGCTGTACATAAGGAGCACCGCAGCGACCACTGCTTCAGAGGGTACGGCACTTGGCTGTCAAGCAACATGTCTAAGCCTCCGCTACTGCTTTTGCAGATTCTGCCGTGGACTTTCACCGCTACAACAACCAGCCACGATCAACGACTGGCCTTCTTCCGAGTGCCTCGTGACAATGATACCGTGGAAAGCCTGATCTTCGATTACCGTACGCCATCTGTGACGTCATCACTCGACGCTGTACATAAGGAGCACCGCAGCGACCACTGCTTCAGAGGGTACGGCACTTCGCTGTCAAGCAACATGTCTAAGCCTCCGCTACTGCTTTTGCAGGCATGTGTTCCGAGCAATACTCTTGCTTATTCTAGTGACAATCGCTTCTTGATAGTCTTGCCATGCCCTCGGAAGTGTTGTGAAATTTTGTACGACTGCTGGTCAATGCTTCTTCTTTTATTGCTTATGTCGGGTGACGTTGAACAGAATCCCGGGCCAAAAGTAACTGAGAAGTTAGAAGAAATTCCTGAGAACCAAGCTGCGTTCGCGCGTAAGATGGATGACATCAAAAGTGAAATTGCTGCAGTAAGCGCAAAAACCGACAACTTACAGAGCCTTCTTGATGCATTTGACGCGATGAATAACAGGATTTGTAAGTTAGAAGAAATAGTCCAACAGCAGGCTGCAAAGCTTATCGATTATGAGAACCGAAGCCGACGTAACAATTTACTAGTATTTGGCGTCACTGAAACTGAGACAGACACTGAAACGGAAACAGAATCAAAACTGAAGGAACTTGTTGTAGAGAACATATTTCGGAAAACTATGGGCGTGCAGGTTGACACAGTGGAGCGAATTCATCGCCTTGGTAAACCCCAACCACAGAAATGTAGGCCAATTATTCTTAAATTCTACGATTCCAGAGAAAACGAGTCTCCTGAAGAAAGGCACAAAGCTGAAAGGGACTTCTTGGCGTATTAGCCCTGACTATGCCAAAGAAACTGTAGAAGTACGCCGAAAACTATGGAACAGTGCGGCAGCAGACAGGGCTAAGAAGGCAAAGGTCTTCCTTATCCATGATAAACTTCGCGTAAACAACCAAACCTATATCTGGGATCACAGCCGAAACGAACGCTGTCTGCTGTCTACAGGCCGCGGAGATAAGGCTGATAATTTCAAACAGCACCAGTCAGATGAGCCAGGCAGCCCAGATGACCTTGATTCCTCAATCAAGAGTGCGACGTCGGACACGTCATCGCAGATATAGCTACGCCTTTTAAGTCTGAATGCGCGTAGCATTGTAAATAAGACTACAGAGTTAGAATACTTGCTGCTTTCACAAAGTCCGCATGTTGTAATAATAACAGAAACCTGGTTGAATAAGAATATTTCTTCTGACTGCATTGTTCCTCCGGACTATATAATGTTTAGAAAAGACCGGGACACACGTGTTGGGGGCGTTTGTATCATAGTAAAAAACTCTTTATCTGCAGTAGTGATGGATTGTAATGTTGCTGAAACAGTTTGGTGCAAGATAGTTTTACAGCGTTGCTTACATGATTGGCGCTGTGTACCGCGCGCCCTCTGCTTCACCCGAGTTCTTTGATAAAGTAAACACTTTTTTATGTGCGAATGTGAAAAAGAACACGAGACTAATAATGACTGGCGATTTTAACCTACCACACATAAATTGGCAACGCCTATGTTCTGTTGGTCCTTATTCGTCTAACGGAGAGAAACTACTAGAAATTATGTTCGCTATAACCTAAAACAAATTGTGCAAGAGGATACAAGAATAGCACCCGATTCGCAGTCATTGTTGGACTTGGTGTTCCTGTCAAATAATATAAAAGAACACACCGTTAACGTTGAAGATGGTGTCTCTGACCACAAGATGATTATTGTTTCCTTACCGCTTAGAATCAGCGAGTGTTCAAAGCCTTATATCCCTGTGCGCGTTAAGGATTATGAGCGTGCGGACGACACCCTCATTCTTGACTACCTGGAATCTGCCTTTGATGATTTTGAAATTGACTATGATTCCAAAACAGCAGAAGAGTTGTGGCAGCAATTTAAGAAAATTATACAACACTGCGTTGACAGGTATATCCCAACCCGTGTTAAAAAGACGAAGCACCGAAGCCCCTGGATCACCAGGGACATAATTCATATGAAACGTAAAATAAAAAGACTACGTAAAAAGAAAAATAAACGTATTCATGTTTTGCGACTTCGTGCTGAGCTGAAGCAGGCGCTGAAAGAAGCCAAAAAAAAGTTTTTCGATGAAACGCTTAGCCGCTTCCTCAAAACGTCACCGCAAAAGTTCTGGCGATACTTTAGTGATAGGAAGGAGAGAATACAGGAGATTAAGCACGAAAATCAGGTACTGATAAAAAAGGAGCATATAGTAGATCATTTTAATCACTTTTTCCAGTCCGTATTCACCGCAACCAAAGATGACATAGACCTTAGTTCAGAACGCTTGTTGCCTAGCCGAATGAATGACGTCATAATTTCGCAGGAGGGCGCATTTCAGCAGCTCCTCAATTTGGATGTTAAAAAGGCCAATGGACCAGACAACATACCAACCCAGTTTCTCCGAAGATATGCCGAGTGGGCCTCACGATACCTTAAACTTATTTTTCAAAAATCCTTGCACACCTATTGTGTACCACAAGATTGGCGCAATGCACTAGTAATTCCGGTGTTTAAAGGAGGCAACCGAACTCTTGTAAATAACTACCGCCCAATATCTCTTACATCGATTTCTTGTAAACTTATGGAACATATTATAGCGAAGCATATCTTTCATTACCTAGAAACAAGCTGTTTACTTTGCCCTCACCAACACGGATTCCGAGCAGGCCTTTCCACCACTACACAACTTGTAGAGACAAATCACGATTTGGCAATGACGATTGATGCGAAGCAGCAAATTGACACAGTCGCTGTAGATTTTGCCAAAGCTTTTGATAAGGTTCCACACAATAAATTAGTTTTTTAAACTGGAAAGAGCTGGAATTAATATGAATATTGTAAAATGGATTAAAGCGTACTCGGAAATCGTAACCAGGTGGTCAAAATGGATGGTCATGTGTCCGCCTCACTAGCAGTTCTTTCAGGAGTTGCACAGGGTTCTGTTCTGGGACCGTTGTTATTTTTGGTGTATATAATGATATCTCTGCTGTCATGGAACCAAATGTACGACTGAAGCTATTCGCAGATGACTGTTTAATTTATTCCACAGTTAGAAACACGGAAGGCCAGCTTAGAATTAACAACTTTTTACAGGCATTAAGCGAATGGTGCAAAAAATGGAACATGGAAATAAATTATTCGAAATCAACGTACATGCACATTACAACGAAGAAATCTGTTCTTTCGTTCCCATATTTCATTGGTGACAAGTGTTTGGTAAACGTAACTCAGTTTATGTATCTAGGAATGACAATAACACAAAATTTAAATTGGGGCACACATATAGAAGAGGTGTGCTCTAAAGCACACCAGAGGTTATGTTTTTTGAGAAAAAAATTGGAGAATGCTACACGAGATGTAAGACTAATTGCATATAAAGCTTTTGTGAGGCCAATCCTTGAGTATGCGTTAGTAGTATGGAGTCCTAAACAGAATTACTTAAAGAAACAATTAGAAAGAGTTCAGAGGTACGCAGTACGCTTTATTTGCTGCCGATATCGAAGGACAGACTCAGTTACAGATATGCTTTCTTCCTGTAACCTGGATTCATTAGAAATACGTAGAGAAAAAAATCGCCTAAGGCTACTATTCCAGATGCTCCAAGGACAGGTAAACATTCAAAAGGAAACATACATACAAGCGCCAGGCAAACGGAGTTCTAGAACAAATCATAGTCGGATAATTCAGCCGTACTACGCCCATAGTGAAGCTTTCAGAAATTCCTTCTTCCCCCATGTAATTGAAATGTGGAATGACTTGCCAATGAGTGTTGTAGAACAGAATGATCTGCATGAATTTGAGCGATCTCTGGATGACCATCTGCTTGAAAGTGCTATTTGATGCTTGAACGAATGTACTGTCTTCTGCTGATGTATTTAGTGATTGTGAATAATTCTATTTTCTACGAATTTTTCATACCCTCCCTGTAAGGACCCTCGCTTGAGGGTTAACAGTATTATTAAATAAATAAATAAATAAATAAATAAATAAATAAATAAATAAATAAGGTTTCACATTTTGAATGCATGGAATTGAGCTTAGAAAAATGTTAAAATGAACAGGTGAGAGAACTGATCCTTGCGGTACACCTCTTGTCTGTGGAAATCTCCTTGAGGAAACACCATTCTGGCAGCAGTACAATTCTCTATTTTCCAAAAAAAACAAATCCAGGCTACAGAATAGCTTGGGAAGTTCCGTTCCTGTAATCTGAGTAACAGAGTCGAGTGCTCAACGCTGTCGTATGCTTTACTGACATCCAAGGTGACAAGCGCAGCAAACTGTTATCTATTGCGAGCTAATTTAATACGACTCTCTAGGTCAGTATGAGCACAACAAATTGAAAAACCCAGCCTTAAATCAATTTGATACGGATTCAAGAAAACATTTTTTTAATGAATGGCATGACACGGCTGAGAAGGTCCCTTTCCACCAATTTCACTAGGTTCGATGTTAATGAAATAGGGCGTATGTCGTCTAAAGTTAAGCCCTCCCCTTGCTTTTTAAGCGATGGAACTATTTCAGCAAGACGCCACTCATGATAAATCCAAGGAACTTTAATGGAATGGTTAACTAGAGCCAACAGGTCATCAGGAGATTCATTGGACAAAATTTTGATCATAGATGAAGTGACCTTATAGGGGCCAGGAGCCGCTGGGGATAAGCGCAGAACAATTTGCGACAGCTCAGGCATAGAGACGTCAGTGAAATCACTTGAGGTGCATGTGAATATAGCAGGAGAAGGTAGAGCAGATGTAAAGCGAAGCTCTAGGCCACACGCAATATCCTCTAAGGCCTTTGCGATGTCAGCAGGGGACTGAACGAGGGATTCAATGTTGACAGCCGGTGGAATCACCTTGTTGCGCCTCCTGAAATTAAACAAAGCTCGTTTATTTCCTGATTGCGAAAGGAAATCATAATGGTTTCTATTATACTCCTCCTTTGCACAGGCGACAGTGCGCTTAAATGTTGCTGCAACATACTTATAATCCAACCAATTTTTGGGACATTGATTGATGAGAAGTTTCTTCCAAGCTGCTTTCCGTCGTCTATATGCACGCGTGCACTCAGCATTCCACCAATTGTTCGCGATTGCACGGTTAGTTCCCTTAACCAAAAATTCAGACTTTTTCCCTGCATGACCCAGTACTGAACATAGATGTTTAGCCTTGCTTTCGGCACTTGTCTCAGCGTAAAGGTCTGAAGTGATTTGGAGAGCTGACTTTAGCGTGCCTTTAAAGCACCTGTAATTTATTAACGTGCGCTGATGTCGCTCAGGAAGAGTTATTTACACGCAAACTTGAAACTAATCGGAAGATGATCACTGTTTGTTGCACAGTCAACAGGCGCCCAAGACATAACAGAGATTCCTGGGCAGGAAAAAGTTAAATCCAAGGCAGAGCGGCATTGACCCCTAACAAACGTAGGCAATCCGGAATTGTTGCAGATCAAGTTGTTGTCAGAAGCCCAATCAAGTAGTCTAGAACCAAAGCTGTCTGTTTTAAATTCCCCGTTACATGGTGCGAATTGAAGTCTCCATGTAATAAAACCTGAGAACGGCTACTAGACATGAGTGAGTCAAGGGGCCGAGTGTCATGCACACCAGACGGGAAATATGCATTAGCTACCGTAAAGGGCTGTTGACCTGGGACACTGAGGTCAACCGCAAGGGTTTCACTTTCATTGCCCGCATATTGGAAAGAAATCCAAGCCCTGTGGCAAAACTGTGCAGAGATGAGCACTAACCACCCTCCCCCTCGTGATGACCGGTCAAGCCGGAACGGACGGTAATTCTTGAGATCATAATTGAAATTTGTAGTTAGCCATGTTTCCTGTAATGCAACTAAATCTGGTAGACGCTGATTGCATAGGCAATTTAAATCTGTTGAAGCTGTGAATATAGATCGGCAATTCCACTGGAGTGCACTTAAGAACCCTATCTTGGCGGGAGTGCCGCAGCCGCGACTGCCTTTTCTAGAATCCCGGTCTTAAAATTTTGACTTGCGTTACATTTCTTTGTCTTTGACTGGGGGCAAGATGGGCCTGCAATATTCAAAGGAGACCCACTTCGTTTCTGGGCGCGGAGATCAGACTCCATATCAACACAGTCCATAGAGGATGCGTCCATAACGCTGTTCGGAGGAGAGGCCTGAGAGGTCGTTTGTTCCTCATATTGTTTTTGGCCCTGTGGAGCAGAATTGATTACCACAGGAGGAGCAGCTTCCGAAGCCAAAGAAGGCAAGAGCGAAGCGGTGGGCAGCTGCAGCATATTGGTCATCTGCGTAGCTTTTACCTGCGAAATGCACGTGGATACGATTTCCATAATGCGATCCATTGCATTTGCTACAGCTTTCTCAACTGCCGCTGTAATAGCCTGGGACCAACTGGCATCCATTATGGGTGGGAATTTGGCGGCCACACTAGAGTAGCCTGAGGCTCTCTCCTTGGCTGCGGCAACAGCCTCTCTCCGCGCGCATCTGCGCTTGTCTATAAGCTCGAGCACCTGAACTTCTTGTGCTCGTGCAGGACAGTCAGACGAATCAGCAGGGTGAGCACCATTACACAAACAACTTTCCTCTCCGCCATTACCTTCCTCACAAGCACAGCAGCGTAAGGCCGATTTGCAGGCTTTGCCGCTGTGGCCAAATCGCCAGCAGTTTGGACACTGAAGGGGCCGAGAGTTAAAGGCATCTACACGAAATACCAATGGCCACACCTTGATCTCTGACGGGCAGAATGTTCCTGCAAATGTGGCAATGACGGACTCCGTAGGGATTTTTACTCCGTCGACCATCCTGCTGCATCGATGGACAGCGATCACTCCCGCAGGCGAGAGGTTCTCAAGCGTTTCCATAGGGTTCAATCAAGAGTCGACCCCTTGGACCAAGCCCTTGGAACACGCTAGATGAGGCGGAATGAATGCGCTCACCGGGTGGTTGGCAAAGGACGTACACTTCAGCAGGTCTTCAATACAGTCGTTATCCGGTGACCTGCACAAAATACCACACCTGCCGAACTGCCGGACATCGGTAATGCGCATGAAGTGCTTCGATGTGGACTGAAGAGCCGCCTGTACTGCCTCTGGGTTGTTCAGTCGGATCGCGCCTCCATCAGAACGCACTAAAGCGACCGGAATGCTCGATACTCCACTGCCGAAAAAAAGGTCACTTGGGAGCTGGTCTTGAGGAAGAGATGCCGACCAAGGGGAAAACCCCTGGCCGGGAGAAGAAGTAGACATTAAGCTCTCGTCCCGCGCCCAGTCACCCTAGAACAGGAGCAAGTAGGCATAGACAAAAAGAAGAAAAAATTTAGCAAGCTTGCGCAACACCGCCAGGCCGCTACCCCGCAGCCTGGCCTGGCCTGGAAAGTCCTGATGGCTGCCGCGTACGCTGGTTCGTCTCCTGTCGCTCTCGTGGGCGCATCATCTTCTTTACGGCTCATAGCGGAGGTCGCGCGAAGCTAGGCTGTTAACGGATAGTTTTCCAGATCAGCGCCGGTGTCCGTGATGGTGCTGCTGCGAGACCACGTGACTACGCCGAATGCAACTCACGCGTCCGCGGCCGCTTCGTCGTCTTCGAGAATCGGAGTGAAGTTCACGCGAGGCACCCATAATGCTCTGCTTAGGAACACCTTACATGCTACCCTGAATGCGGATGTGAACGATGGCTTAGTTAACGGCACGGCGGGGCACTTGAGGTATACACAATTTGACACCCAAGAGCGCGCACTGCAAATTTGGCTCACATTTCGAGCAGTCGAGAGCTCCACGACAGTAAGATGATTGAAGCTTTAATTTCACAGACCACAAGGCGGCCCTTCGCCACTTTGAAGAATATTACTCGAAAAAAAAAGACGCGCTTCAGAACATGAAATAAATGCGTGAAAATGAAAAAATGTTCAAGTCTGAATAAAATGCCTTGAATACTTCACTAAGCATGAAAAAATAAGAACAAATTCACAGGCCATTATGCGGCGTGATGCGGCAAATCTATGTTATCGCAGTATTGGCTGTATAGGCTCATGGGTGGGGTATTCATTTTTACTGGTACTGGTACCTTACGGGCACACACACACACACACACACGCGCGCGCGCGGTTTTTCGCGGAAAGGGAACTATACTGCTAACGCAGTAAGAACTTCTACATTAAATAGCAGGCATCCCCCGCAGCAGCTGCAATGTAATAATGTATTACCGAGTATCGTAATCATCTTTTGAGCTTTTGCTCAATTGAGCGGATTACGCAGAAGCGCCTCAAACACTCGCAGTTTTCTACATTTGAAACTCAGAGGAGGTCACAGTCGTACACTATAGTATGCTGCATCTGATATAATTCTCTTAGCCCGCGCGTTTTCCGAGATGTTCGCTTCTAAACATTTAACTCAATCCGGGTAATTGCGCTAGCAATGCGGTGACCATCGACGAGGTACTACTTCCGGCGTGACGCAGCTGGATGAATTGCACACTGCGATTAATCGCGTATCATCGCAGTACGCATACTACGATGCATGCAATGCTTGAGAAATATTGCACAAAATTAGCGCGATCGTTTTAACTGAACATGCCTTTGCGACTCCAGTAAGTTGCTGTACTAATAAATTTCTCATTTTGGCTCGTCTAAGCGCTGCGTTCATCAATTTTGTCCTAGTACTGGGTGCCGGCGTGCCGGGTTTTTCTACATTTGAGAGATGGAAAGTTAATTTTTTTAATCAGTTATCTCTTACCGTATAGCCGAGGCATTCTGGAAAAGTAGTTGAGAGAAGACATACGGGTGTGTGGATCAATCAGCTTTTGGCTTCGGGAACATTCTTTTAGCTCGCATTTTTTTAATATTCAGGCAGAAAGTTTAGTTCTTACAATGTTTATGTCTGCTCTGCTTTTTATTTGCCACGTATTTGTCATATCACATAAAAAAGATGTGGATTTTATCTCTATGTTGTTTGCACCACCGTTGCATTGCTAACTTAACTCACAGGCCTATGATGGAATACTGGCTACATGCCCGAGTTTCGGAAATGACTGTGTCTGCTGCCCGAATGACATGTCTTGGAAATTTTGAGGTCACTCTTACCTCTAAAATCCTGGCTTCTCGGAAAAGGCGTTTTACTACCTTTTCATCTTCGTATTCGGGATGCACTGAAAGCAATGAATTATTGTTTTAACACTGTGAAGGCGCCTCTTTCTTTTGGGGATTTCCCCAAAGTAACAATGAAAAAAGTGTCTCCACCTAAATTCCGATAGCGCTTAGCGCTTAATACATGAGAGGAACCGGTGTGATCAAACGTGCTGTGATATCTTTCACCTATAAGGTTGTGCCCTATAATGACGCTCTTTGTTGTACCTAGATGCTCAACCTTTTATTTCTCGAGAACCGCATTTTGCTCCGGTGATTGTCGACATCATAAACTTCTATCATCAAAATTTTCAGGTGTGTACTAGAAGGCTGTTCATGCCCCCGGGATCCTGAGGAGGGAATAAAAATTGTTTCTGGGACATGACTCTTATTAGCTCTTTCTTTGACGGCTATGAAGCATCACTAAGGGACTCCATATCAAACAGGTCGCTTCCATTAATGATTTTTTTTTAATCTAACAAACACCACAAGAAACATGAGCAGAACAGATCTCACTCTTATGGCTCACTCTGAGATTGCAGCAGTGGGCAAGGGGGCATCTAGAGGGCAGCGGCATCCTTGGGATTTATTATATGCTGCCTAAATTAGTATAAGTTTAAATTCAGTATCTCACTGCCTGATTCCACTCGTGTTCTCCAGTGTTTGTTTTCCATGCGTTACATGTCTGAGTAACAATATTATGCGCTATTTTGATGGTGTCTCTGATTATGACCTTATCCTTACGTCCTCATGTCCTTGCTTACTGTGTATTGTTCATTTATTGCATTTTGAACTATTCACTGTAATTATGATTTATAATTTATTACCGTTCGTTTTCCATTTCATGTTGCCATTTCTGGCGTGTGATTTGTAATCTTTGTGTTGTGCATTGCGTGCTGCAGTTGTGTTTTGTTGTGTATGATGTCATCAATTCTAGTGCGGTATTTTCCCCTTGTACATGAGGAAAGGACCAGCCGGCGCCGCTGTCAGCCAGTCAGCGTTCCTTACATTGCACGTAAATAAAAAAAATAAAGGGGCACAAACCCTTCAACTGAAAGCCGCTACTCACCTGCTCTGCCCATAGTTGATGCCTGTTTCAGAGAACTCCATCCCGACTGTAACTTGAAGTAGTCGCACCGAACTTGACATCTGCCCGCGTGCCCGCCGCAGCGGGACCTCTCCACATGATGCTGCGAAACGTCTTACCGATGTTCACCTTCTTGCACTTCGTGAGCTTGGGGGCGATAAACACAAGATTGCGCATTTATTTATTTTATTTATTCATTTATATCATGCTGTTATCCTAGGTTGGTGCTGCGTGGCTTGCAGTTGATTCGTCGAGAGAATATCACCTTAAACCTTGATCACAAATACTGGCCTTGAAGCAGTTTGGAAGAGGCTTGGAAGTAAGCGGCAGTTTGGAAGTAGCCCCCCCCCCCCCCCCCCCATACAATGGTTCTTTCTACCCAAAGTTTTATTTAACCATACTAAATGTACTTGCACAGTGAGGGTTGAAGTGAGAGCTGCTTTTTTTTTTCAGAACTATACCTTGGAGCCGCATATGTCGATTCCAACGCCAACTCGCCCACAAAGTGGTGAAGAGGCACATAGCTCTACTGCCTTGCAACAAGAAAACAGCAGCTGTTGCATTCAGGTGTGCCAGCAATGTTCCATGCTGTATCTAAACGTTCCCTTACATGAACAAAGACCTGTTTTGAACCCTTTTTTTCTAGCAGCAGCTTGGAAATTACCAGTACCTTTTCCTGGGGGTATATACTTGACCAAGTCGGTAATGGGGATCCATGGTATGTGAGTGTAGCGCAAAACGGGACAAGGGACAAAAAAAGACTCACCTGTGTTAGCGCATGTGTTGTGTGCGTCTTTCCTTGTCCCTTCTCCTGTTTTACGCTACACTCACATGCCATGCATCTTTTCCTGCTTTATCTTAAAGCGTTTTCCCCGTTAATCCATCCGTCCATAGGGTTTAAAGACACACAAAAGAGGTGTCCATAGTCACCTCAGTCATTGCGTTAGTTCCTGGGGACTTGCGTATCAATCTCATGCAACACCTCTTGAATATATCCAGAATCAAGCTTTCTGATTCCTAACATGTAACCCTTATAACTCTCATGTCGTTCTCATTTTCAATCAACTAAATATTCTTTCAATTAGTTTCCTAACCAAATTCAACTTCTGGCGCTGGCGAACTCTCTAAAGGTTAGGTTGAACGCAACATAAATACATCCGAAAGCAGAAGATTGCACATCCACTGCCGTAGCTCAGTTGCTCACCGGGTACGAAGTTCGGAGATTGCGGGTTCGGATCCAAGCGGCGGCTTGTGATTTTTTGTTCTACTTTCTTATCAGTTATCTTTCAGCGATAAAATGATTACAATATTATTATCCCATCGATTAAGGCCACAAGTTATAAAATGAGGGAAAACATTCCTTTATGCTGCTTCGTTTCGGCAACTATTGGCTTCCTTCATATATTTTTTACAAAATCAGAGCTGTATGAAAAATACTGGAAGATATCTATAGCAAGTAGAACGTGTTGTCGTGTGTGTGTGTGTGTGTGTGTGTGTGTGTGTGTGTGTGTGTGTGTGTGTGTGTGTGTGTGTGTGTGTGTGTGTGTGTGTGTGTGTGTGTGTGTGTGTGTGTGTGTGTGTGTGTGTGTGTGTGTGTGTGTGTGTGTGTGTGTGTGTGTGTGTGTGTGTGTGTGTGTGTGTGTGTGTGTGTGTGTGTGTGTGTGTGTGTGTGTGTGTGTGTGTGTGTGTGTGTGTGTGTGTGTGTGTGTGTGTGTGTGTGTGTGTGTGTGTGTGTGTGTGCGCGCGCGTGTGCGCGTGTGCGCGTGCGTACGTGTGTGCGTGTGTGTGTGCGCGCGCGTGTGTGTGCGTGTGTGCGTGTGTGTGTTTCGCGCAACTATTATGTCTGAAATATCTATAACAGCTGCACAGCCACCATAGTCTGCCATAAAGTCAGCAATAAAATTTCAATAAGGAAGAGTGCCAGGCAGGGAGACAGGATGTCACCAATGCTATTGACCTCGTGTATGGCGGAAGTATTCAGAGGCATGGATTTGGAACAGTTCCGGATAAAAGATATTGGGCCATACCTTAGTAATCTGCGATTCGCTGGTAATATTGCCTTGCTAAGTCGCTCAGGGTATGAATTGCAAAGCATGAAGAATGCCTTATACGGGTTGAGCAGAACGGTGGGTCTAAAAATTAACATGCAGAAGACCAAAATATTCAACAGTCACGGAAGAGAACAGCAGTTTACAATGGGTAGCGAGGCGCTGGAAGTGGTAAGGGAATGCGTTTACTTACGACAGGTAGTGACCGCAGATCGAAGTCACGTGAGTGAAATAACTAGAACATAAAGAATGGGCGGAGCGCACTTGGCAGGTTGTCTCTGATCAGGAATGGCAGTTTACCAATATCCCTCAAGATAAAAGTGTATAACACCTGTATGTTGCCGCTAGCCACCTAAGAGGCAGAAACGTGGGTGCTAACGAAAAGGGTTCAACTCAAGTTGAGGACAACGCAGCGAGCTATGGAAAGGAAAAGGGTAGGTGTATCGTTAAGAGACAGAAAGAGGCCAAAGAGGGTCGGGTAAGAACGAGGGTTAATGGCATCCTAGTCGAAATCAAGAGGCAGAAATGGGCTCAGGCATGGGCTGGTAATGCGAAGGCAAGATAACCGATGGTCTCCAAGGGTAACGGAGTGGATTCCAAGAGAAGGCCAGTGTAGTAAGGGCCGGAAGAGGTTAAGTGGCGGGATAAAATTAAGAATTTTGTAGAGATAGATAGGGTGGCCGCAGGGTGGCCCAGAGATAGATAGGGTGGCCGCAGATGACCCAGGACTGGGTCAATTGGAGAGATATGGGAGAGACTTTTCTCTTGCAGTCGGCATATTCAGGCTGAGAATGGTGATGATGATTAATGTCATATATATTATTGGGAAAAGTAGCCTCAATAACCCGAATTACGCACGTTTTTGTCTGCATAACAACTTTCTACCGAAAAAAGCACGCAATAAATGTGGTAAAAAGACAGTTGGATTCGCTGCAGTTAGCGATTGGAATGGGCTACCTGTCGGAGTTAAATGCGCACCGTCTCTTTCATCACTCAAACGATAGTTATTCTTTTCTGTGCAATGTAACGTTTATTTATTTCATTCGCAATGTCCTTTGAAATAATCACTGAATTAAATTCAATGAATTTTACCTGATTGATCACTTTCTTTTCCCTCATGTAGTCACAATGCTGCATGAATTTTCTTTCGTAGATAAGCGGAAGAGGTATCTCAACGTGCGGCGTCAGCTTGGCTCCTCAAGCCCTGCTACTCAAGCCCTCAAGTACTGGAAAGATGAAACTGTTTTATACTGTTTTCTTGAGGAGCACTGGTAAGCTACTATTCATATCCTTAGACTAGCTGCCAAACGGACTTTAGCCAGTTCTTATTCTGCTATAGAAGAATAAAATTGGTTATTTCACTTTCATGGTCCGGGTCTGCGCTCACTACTTGCATTCCCTCACTACTTCCAATGCTTCATTACCTAATTAAAAGTATTGCTCCCCTCCCAGGTTATTGAATAACACTATAATTTCCTTCATATTAAGTGTTAGACCCACCATTCTGACTTCTTTGTTTAGGTGTTCGGTCATACTTTGCAGTTTGTCCATTGGGTCATTTAGCAAGGCAATATCATCGGTGATTCGGAGATTGCTATGGTATTTTCCATTGACGTTTATCTCCAACTTTTCTCAGTTTAGCTCTTAGACTACCTCCTGTAAACACGCAGTGCTTAGCATTGGACAGATCATGTCTCCCTTCTTGACAACCTTCCTGATTTGGATTTATCACATTTTATGAGGATTGTGGTCACCGTGCATCCCCTGCAGACATTTCCCAGCATTTTTGCAGGCAATTTTGAACGTAATCATCATCATCATCAGCCTGACTACGCCAACTGCAGGGCAAGGCCTCTCCAGCATCTCTCCTATGTTTTTCCAATTAACCATGTTCTTTGCCGGCTGCGGCCACCGTATCCCCGCAAACTTTTTAATCTCATCCGCCCACCTAACCTTCTGCCGCCCCTTGCTACGCTTACTTTCTCTTGGAATCCACTCCGTTACCATTAAGGACCAGCGGTTATCTTGCCTTCGGATTACATGCCCTGCCCAAGCCCATTTCTTCCTCTTGATTTCGACTAGGATGTCATTAACCCGCGTTTGTTCCCTCAACCACTCTGCCCGCTTTCGGTCTCTTAACGTTACACCTATCATTTTTCTTTCCATAGCTCGCTGCGTCGTCCTTACCTTAAGCTGAAATCTTTTCGTTAGCCTCCACGTTTCTGTCCCGTAGGTGAGTACTGGCAAGATACAGCTGTTGTACACTTTTCTCTTGAGGGATACTGGTAAACTGCCATTCATGATCTGCGAGAACCTGCCATATGCGCTCCACCCCATTGTTATTCTGTTTATTTCTTTCTCATGATCCGGATCAGCGGTCACTACCTGCCCTAAGTAGATGTATTTCCTTACCACTTCGAGCACCTCGCTGCCAATTGTAAACTGCGGTTACATTTCGATACTGTTGAAGGTTAATTTGGTTTTCTGCGCGTTAATTTTTAAATCTACCTTTCTGCTTTGCCTGTCTAACTCATTGATCATGCTTTGCAGTTCATCTGCCGAGTGACGTTTGCATATAATTGTGTATAAATTTATCTCCTGTAACATTCCCAGCGCCCGGCCGCCTCGCCGGTTCAGCGCTTCAAGTCGTCCACGAAGAACACATGAACCCACATGGATTTGCTGTTATGAAGCAAAAATCACTCCCTGCCTCCGGGTCTCTCAGCCACAACTTGAGCAGACTAGCTAATTTTATTCTAACATATGAAACTACAATGACACCTACACCAACAATAAACAGTACGGGACACAGACACTGTACTTATGTTTTCTCGCAACGCCTCTGCTGCCTAAAGCTATCTCTTTCTTCGTCTTCTTTTTAAGGAAAAAAAAGGAAGAACTTTGAGCGCTTTTGCATTTTTTTTTTTGCGTTGGTAGGACCGTTCAGCCTCCGGAACGGACACATATGGATCGTCGTGCGGAGCCATCGCGGTTGGCGGGTCTCTGTTCGGAGGGTCGACGAGGAAGTATCTAAACTACCTGTGCACCTGTTGACAGGTATTTCTATTGTCGTAATGATCTGAACGTATGCAATAAATTACGTTGCTGAATAATTTAAGGTACGGATTTCTGTATTCTTCAAATGTTCTTGTTCCGTTTCGAGGACTGCCATCGAGGTGGTGTATTACGTTTCGTACTCTTGTTTACTTCCTCAAGCTCTTTCGAGTGGGGCTGTCTTTTTTGTAACAAAAAATTGTCGCGCTTTTCCTTCCCCTCTCAGCTCTCAATCTTCTTGGCGCGGCGCAGCAATAATAGATACACTGCATGCTCACTAGCTTTTTTTGAAGGTGGTAAAATTAAGGAAACGTCTATGGTCAGTCGTTCTAAACGTGGCTTAATTTTTTTTTCTTTTAATTCCCTGAACGGCTTGGTATGGCGCTTTAGCTTGCACTTGGCTTTTATATTTCGGTGCATAGCCAGAAATACGCGTCATGTCCCTCATTAATTGCAGCCTGGTAGCAAGTAAAAGCTCGTTTGAGGATATATTCCACGCCTCGAACTTTCCCGGAAAAATTTTCAGACATCTTCTCTCATACTACAATAAGTAGCCTCAAACCAAAGCCCTGCTGCGTTCGTGTTGCGTTGAGAACGAGAAAAACTGCTCTAGACGTTAGGTTAACTATGCCGTGCCTTGTAACTGTTATATTTTGCGACAGCGCAAGAAGGAAGGCTTGTACTAGAACTGCGAAAACAAAGCAGCGTCTTGCCCTGTAGCTTGAGCGTCGTTCGCTAATATTTATAAATTATCCTTGGGATCAATGCAAGGATTTTTGTTCAACCAATCCTACTTTCCCTTGACCACACAGCTTCCAAACGTCATTTAGGGATACTGCTGCACCACAGCTCATAGCACCTGAAAAGAAAATTGCAGCCGCTTACACTCGGCGTACAGGTTGGCCTTCGCCGTGCCTCGAGCTGGTAGCTTTGTACATCTGTGTAAACTGGTGTGCTGCTTTGCGAAAGATTTCCGTGGTCCTGAAAGCCAATCCTAAGGGGTCTTTCGAATCTAAATGTTGGTTATTCAATGCCTAACGTGCTAGAAACCAAACCCGAGCACCGGCGATTTAGAAAAAAAAAAGTGCCTGTTCGCTCCTGTGTTATACATTTGGGAAAATAATTTGATTTTCCTGATTTTATGACTGATATATGGTCAATTCCTTTTGCCCTCTTTATGTCAATGGTATCCTTGCGTATATTGTGTTATGCCTATCGTGGTCTGGTATTCTATCACTAAATCGCAGTGGTAATAAACCTTAGTTGGTGCCCAGTGTTCGTTGTATCTACCTCTTATTCTTTCCTTCTTGCCTTCTTTGCGCCGCTGGCATGTCAGCGCATGCAATACAAGGAACGCATAAATTGCTCCCTTAAAACTCGATAACATATATGGGTTGTTTCTAGAGCACAAACTGACCGTCAATCGTAAGAAGGCAATGTACGTTATATTCCACAGTCGGCAAAAAATTTTCTAATCTGACGAAATAAAATTACTGATTAACAACTGCCTCCAAAGTTATTTAAAAGCCTTAGAGTCCTTTCCGATCAGCATCTACTTGGCAAGAGCGGATCAACGCCGTTAGCATAAGAATTGTATATGATGTCATGCGTTATTGCGAACACGGAACTACTTTGGCATTAATATAATGCGCAATTAGTATTTCGAATGAATTCCCATTCATTTATCATACAGCGTCACAACTCAGTGATGCTCGGTGGACAGCAGGAGTTTACGCGATGCGGATGCGCTGAAAAAAAGTTATTTTGGCTAAGTCAGGGAAGGAAATCGCCTGAAATACCTGTATGGAGCTATGTGCGTGCTTCGTCCGCTGGTATCAATACAACGTGAATGGGTTGTGAGGAAACGGAATAAATTTGTTCCTGAGCACATGCATCCCGTAAAATTTTGCTGCCGACTGTATGTACAGGACATGCATTGATGCTATCAGAATATTATAATGACTCATTCCACTAACACTGCTTCAAGCAATTCTTTGTTTTCTAAGCTAAAGTTCCTAACTTTTGATCAACTACGAGACTTGGGCATAGCAAAGAGTGCACACAAGCGTAGTAATGTTTAACAATCACCTTAAGCCTACTTGTTTCAAGCTTCAACCTGCACCACTAGAAATGCTAAGCTAGGTAATCTTAATATTGATCGGAATATTTATGGATGACGGCTGCTATATATACCGTTTGCTAGTGTAGAAATTTGGGCTAAATGTAGTAGTGTTCTAGCGTAGTTAAACCGAGTAGATGTGCGAAAGCATGTGTTTAGCATGATTGGCTCATGGCTTTTGCTTTGCTGGGTCGTCGGCACGTCTGGCGATGTAGTAGTGATGTGCCCTATGTTGCGTCTTTTCTCATGCGTGGTTATTTAGGTGTGTCGTAATATGCATTGCATAGTACTTTGCTTCACTGTAATAAATATCATGTTTAGACAAGACATAAAGCGGCGATAGCTTAGTACTCTCGCCCAGCGTCCTGCGAAGCTAATTTTGTTTGCGCTGTCGCGGGTTCGACTCCCAGTCGTACATATTTGTTTCCTTTTTGTTATTTCCGTACGTATGTAGGTGACAAGATTCTTGGTCTGTGTTGTTGAACCTATTAGTGCTTTTGCCCTATTAGACAGTTCAGAGAGAGAGAGAGAGAGAGAGGTAGTTTAATGAAAGGAAAGGTGGAGCGGTCGGCTGGCGGTAACACTTAGAAGTACTCAGTATATATTACCGGGTGTTTCACCTAAAATTTCCTAAAATTATTAAAAATAGGCTATTTGAGTTAGAAGAGTGCAATTTTCGGCATAGCATTGTCAACCATGCAGTGCATCAAAATACAGCTAAGACGTGCTAACCGGTAAGGTGGTTAACTAATAATCAGCAGTTAACTTTTTTTAATTACAGCTGTTTGCCTCCTTTTTATTGAAAGGCTTGTAGCCCAACGTAAGTAATATCCATATCAGGTTTTATAATTCCGAAAACGCAGCTATACCTCGGCGCTGTGGCCCAATTAATTCTGGCTATTTCGACGAATTACGCGCAATAGAGGGGTTGCTTTACCTGAAAGTGTATCGAAAGCACATGTATTTGAGTGCAATGCGGGCAAAATTTGTTGGGCCACAGCGCCGAAGGGAACTGCTCTGGAAAACTGATATGGATATTACGGTGGGCAACGCGCATCTCGATAAACAAATTAGGAGACTAGCATTAGGCTAATCCTTAAAAAGTTGACTACTGAATATTAATTAACCACACTACTAGCTAGCCCTTCTGGGCTGTCTTCTGAAGCCCTACACAGATGGCAATGCTATGCCGAAAGAAGTGCTCTTCTAACTCAAAAATCCCATTTTTGAAAACTGCTCAACATCTTAAGTGAAGCACCCGGGATATGCGTGCTAAGCACCCGGTAAGCTGCGCCTGTAAAGGGCTTCGCATTAATCTAAACCACTTAGGGTTTTTTAATGTGCACTGACAATGCACAGCACACGGGTGTTTTTGCATTTCGCCTCCATCTAAATGCGTCCACCGCGGCCGGGATTCGATCTTTTTGGGCCCAGCAGCCGAACCCCAAAGCCACTGGGAAACCGCGGTGATTAAAATTCTCGCGTAGTTTTTCCAAACAACCTAAACAAAACTATCTGCAACTAACTTAATTCACCGGTTTAATTTGTTTCCTTTGGTTGAAACACCCCTGGTGACAATTTGTTTATAGAGCACCGCGGTATGGAAGCTTTCCGGCATGTTGCACTGCTTTAATTTCCAGTCAGTCAAGACCACTTCACTTCTTCCCCTCATTTTTCTGGCACTGCGTGACATATTATTTTATGCTTGTTCTCTTGTCAGGCACCAAGAAAATATATATTATATTTTTCTTTATTTCGGTCTTTTGCTATTATATGATTGTCCAGCCTCTAGGTTGGCGAAAATTCACGCCTACCGCTTTGGTGCGACAGCACTTATAGGCTCACCAACACGTACCAAGAATCTTGTCACCGTACATGTACGTTCACCGTACGATCTTGTGCCGTTGCCTAGCAACCCAAGTTACTCGGGTAAGCTCGGGCAAGTTCGGAGGAGCGTCGCGCCAGTAGCGCGAGAGGTCGCTCGGGAATGAGAGCAACACGGGTCGCACAATCCCTATACCGGTGGCGGTGACAGAAACAGCCACCTGCCAGTGCAGTGGCGCGTCGCTTAACCGCTGCGCCACTGCGCTGGTAGTAGTGGCATGAGGACTCGCTGCCATCTATGAATGTTAAGTACAGAGAATGCTGCCAATTCTGCATATACGGGCATTAATCCACTAAAGATATCGCGTCATACCCTTAAGGCGTAGCTTAAGTGATTCCTCTAATTGAAGAATGAACACCTGCTTTCACACATATGCTCAGTTTAACTACGTTAAATGCCTGCCAATTTTTCTTTAATCTTTAAGCCAAGTGTTTTTTTTTACTTGTAGAATTTGTTAGCATTTGCTCAAACCTCTGCGGCCTCGCCGCTGCTCGCCATTGTTGGGCAAAGGTCCTGACGCTTCTCCCTCAACAGTGACTGCAACATTTGTTACCTGCAAGCACGATAAGCACAGTGCGAATATCGCTCTCGCACGGGGATACTGGAGCGGGTAAAAGTACTCTTTTTGCGATTGGTTTTGTTCTTTTTGTCCCTTATTACTTGTCAACGAGCCTTGCGAATTACATTTTGCCCTTATTCACTTGCGAGAAGTTCTATAGAAGTGTCTTGTTATGATCTGAAAAAAACCTTCCATTCGTATAGAACTGCCGGTACTGCACTGAGATATGAAAGATAAATTGCACTCCATAAAGCCTGTATTTTGTGAATGGAGGACCACTTACCGTCAGCGACGAGCGAAAGAGGTCGCCTAACGCACGCTCATAATTGGATATTCACCGCTCACGCGTAGTTTTATGCCTTGAAGGGAAAATCCACTCCGTTATAAGCGCTGTTCTTACTTGTTTACTATTTCTCATAGCCTTGTGTCATGCAAAAAGCAGAGGACAAAACATAATCGCCATCATCAGCCTATATCTTTGCAATTAACCCTGTCCGCTGCCAGCCCCTGCCACCATTAACTTGTTAATCTCTTCCGCCCGCCTTTCTGCCGCCCCCTACTACGCTTGCCTTATCTTAGAATCCATTCCAGTACCCTTAACGAGAATACGCAACAAAACAAAAAGGAACAAATCTAAAAGTAGCTTACACGCGTGCCGTTTCTCTACAGCGTGCTGTATTCCTTCACGGAAATTTATTAATACGCAGTTTTTAGGTTCTTACGATCAGTGTCGCACGTTAACTAAGGTTAAATTATTTTACCGTCAACGACTTGTGAATATCTCGGCTTAGCCCAAGATGCCTTTGTGTTTGTTGTGCAGCTGAGTATAGAGCACACACACGCACTTTAGAATTAGCGATGGGCGATGAACATTGGCGACAACCCGCACAGTGCAATAGCGATCACAAGAAAAATGTACCAAAATTTAGCCGGCAACGCACGGTATAGATTTTTGAGGCTGTCTTCACTGTATCACATCACTATAACAGCACACAAAAACTGGAGGGGACACTTAAGTTTCGCCTTAAGGGTATGACGTGATAACGTTAATGGGTGAGTGTCCACGTATGCGTAATTGGTCATTCTCTACTTTACATTCATAGATCCCTGAGAGTCCTCATACCACCCCTGGCACAGCGGTGCAGTGGTTAAGCTATATGTGCCCCGGCATGCGAGTGCTTCGAACATAGCCAACGGTGGGCCTCTTGAGACCCGGGCTGCCTTTCCCAAGCAACCTCTCGCGACCAATCATAATTTGCTCCCTATCCGGTGGGTAGAGCGTTATGACATCACACGGTCATGTGACCTAGATGGCAGGTGGCGACCTGTTTTTTTTTTTTCGCTCATAACGCCGCCGCCGACGACGACGACGACGCAGGATTTTTCCGCAGAACTGGAGGCTTAACTCTATCGCTTTAAAGCAGATTATTCTACTTGAGGTCACTGGAAATGATTCCGCTGGCCTTATTATTGCATTTAATGGCTATTGCGATGATAACCGCAATTCCTACGTTTATATGTCGCTCCTTTATTCTTCGAGGTATTATTATTCCCGCAGTCTTACCACTGCGGATAGAATGAAAGGGAAGCGAAAATGGTTTTTCAAGAATTCGAGGTGATTCAACGGTTCGAATGTATGAAGCTTCTCGGTGAAGTGTGCTAAGTAGTTTTCCGTTAGCATTTAAAATGAGGACGTAATCGCCGATTAAAATAGCGAATAAGCTTATGCTTTTGCTCACTGCATTGCGGCATAACTTATGGTGACGTCATTGTTGCCAAAATTTCAAATTTGCGCTGCCTTCGCACAAATGCTGCCGTGCGTCGTCGGAAACTCTTTGTGAGCTTTATCTTCGGTGGCGTTCGTTTTCTTCCCTCAAGCAACCGATTTTTTTTTCGCTGTAAACGTAGCGCTACAGTCATCACTGCAGCAACAGCCAGGCGCTGTGCAATGCGGGGAAGCCTGAAAGCCTACGCGGCTTCATATGGCGCCTTTAAGCTCGTCGAATTCTAAAACCTCTTCAGTTCCCCTGCAACCAGCTTCTCGAAAACATCGAAAGGATAACCATTACAAAGCGGTGGGAGCATACTGGACAGCCAGCAGCTTCGAAGGTCTAGGTGAAATAACGCTGCACAGACGATGCACTAGCGTCACAGCATTATGCGCGGCGCATTTTGCGCCAGCAAACCAGGGCCGAATTCTCGACGATGTTCGCACGCTTGAATAGCCCATGATTTGTCGCCGCAATGGCTGCTGTACTCGTGACTATCATGTCTGCCGACGTTGCGAGCGCGTGAAATGAACTGTACTGACGCGCGAACAGCTCGACCCTTGACTTAGTGATGACAGCCGCTGCTTCCAGCGCTGGCGCATTTTATTCGCAGAACGCGGCAGAACGTCGAAGGGTAACTCTCTGTAGGCATATTTAAATTGATAGAACTTCAGTAAGACCGCATGTCCAGACAAAGAAAGTAAAAAGTTAGGGGGGGGGGGGGGGGGAATACGATTTGTGAGAGGTGCACACTCTGGATACCGAATCGCCTTTAAAGTCCACAGCTGTGTGCTGAAAATGGGCTTAAAATTCACAGTGACCCCGCTATTAGAAAGTTTAAACACATCTCATTCTCTGAGCTGGTCTCGTTAACTGCAGCAAAGATCGCTCGGATGGGGCGCGAAAGGCAGCACCGGTGAGCTTGCGCCCCGTGACACAATTCGCCGCGCGCGTTTCGGTTACACCTTCGTCTTGTGCAAATGGGTCTTTTGGCGGCGATGCGAACCACGCCTGAATGGGACCGCTGTGCAGTGGTTCATGCGGGCTTGATTACCTGCGTTTGTGTAAGAGGGTGGTGTGAAGCCGTAAGTGAGATGAGAAAAAAAAAAAGGGGGGGGGGGGGGGGGGGGGGAGTGTGCCTCCTGGCCGCAAGAATGCGCTCGACGTGAGGGCCTGCTCTCCCGATTGGTCTCTGGCGCTGGCAGTCTTAGCGCACCTTGCCCGATGCAGCTTTCCCTCTCGCCTCTGTTCTCTCTCCGTGTCGCGACACAAGAGCCGTCAGGGAAACACAAAGGGAGAACATTCAGCCAATAAACCGGGCAGGAAGCAGAGGCAGGAAATGCGACACAGGAATGTTGGGAGAGGGCACCGAGGAAAGGGTGGTGATGAGGAAAAAAAAAAGGAGTACATCCGCAAGGATGGAAAAAAAAATGTGTTACGGTCCAAACAAAGAGTCGCACAAGGTGCGTGTGTACTCAAGAAATGGAAACGGAAAACCGAAACAAAGGCTAAAGAACAAAGTCCAGAGCGAAGAGAAACAGGGTCGGCGAATGACTATTGAGAAGTGACAGGGGAGCCACGCCGAAGGAATAAATGTCCGGACAGACCCTCCAAGTTTAGAGGGAAAGAGAATGAGCGAGGAAAACTTGAAAGCGCAGGTAGGGGGGAGGGGGGGGGGGGGAGAGAAATTGCCCCATTCTGACCGACTGGTCACCCGGTAGCTGGTCACCAGGGAGCGTGGGCGCCAGCCGACGCCAAGTGGGAACGACGCAATTCCGCCGCCGCCACCGCTCGCTTTCTCCCCAGATCGGCGGGGGGGAAACAAGAGCAAACGCAGTAGGCAAAAGGCGATCGCCGCCACACAAGCGAGGCTGAGTGCGGAGTTCTCACGCCTTTCGCGCGCCGGTCTCGCTTGCTGGCGCGCCGCCGTCGCCGCCGCCTCGCGTTTCTGTTTGCGGATGCGTGCGTGCTGCAATGGTCCGCGGCGGCGGCAGCGAATCTCCGCCAATCACGTGGCCCCTGAAAGGAAATACGCGCGTTGTCGCTTGGGCCTCTTTCCTTCGCATCGTCTCCGCGATCCATCCCGCTCCGCTCAAGTTCGCGTCCGTTTCCGCCCCCGAGCGCCCCCCCTCCATCCTCCCGTACGCCTTCCCGGCTCGCTGCGATGCGCCATTCTCATTCATGCAGCCGCTCATTGACTCACGCCACCCCAACAGCGCTGCACCTGAGTGCTGGATCGCCGCCGCATGCATCACGCAGACAGGTCATAGCGCCAAATAGACAGGTACGTGGGTGCGACATGCGTGCATTGTATGCATACGTAGCCTCCAGAGACAAGAGCAATTCAAGGCGAAATGAGGGGATGAGAGAGCCGCGCACGTTTTCCTTTTGTTTTTGTCATTGTTGTCCTAGTCTTTCTACTCCCTTCTGCGGCCGCCCCTTGCCCCTCCTTCTCCGCCATCCGTGTTTTGGTGGCGGCCAAAATTCGTGTAAGAGGGAAGGTCGCCAGCCTCCAAAAACTTTCAATCTCTCGAGTAAAGTGCACGTTTTGTCTGGCCTCTCCGGATCCCATTGTAGTCGTTCGGTCGTCGTTCACTGCTCACGAACTGCCCAGCAGCAGCAGCCCCTCCCTCAACTCCTTCCCCTTTCCCTCCGGAGCTAACGCTCGCCAGAGCGCACGCGCGTCGCAGGCAAAGAAGCTCTCTCCGATCGGCAGCCAAGCAGCAGCAGCTGCTTCTGTTTTGTTTACCCCGGCGCTACCGACTCCGCGCGATTTCCCTTGTTTTCTGAACGGCCCTGGCTCTTTTGCCCCGACTCCCACTGTTTCGCCCCCTAGCGCACTTTTGACTGACCGCGCGGTTCTTCGGCAGTGCCTCGCGATTCCCACGCGAGGCGGGGGAGAAGCACTCGCTGTACAGCTTCGTCGCGCATGAGTTGCTGCCAAGGGTATTCTCTGCCCCTTCTCGTTCGAGTTTCGTTTTCCACCCTGGCGTTTATCTTTTGCTCTCACCGCTGACCAGCTTTCTTTTTTCGCCTCCTCCAACGCGCCGCTATAGCGTCGCTTTTTGTGTTTGTCTGAACCGCTGACGGATCGCCTTCCCGAGCGCGACTGTAGCGCTCGCGGCGGCCGGCGGGCATAAAGCTTGCTCTCTAACTGCTCGGAGCGATAAGAAAACAAGCAGACCAAAAAGCGTGCAGATCTCTTCCATTGCCGGCTTTCTTTGATTAGCTCGGAATTACGCGAAGCGCCAGCTTTTGCCCCCTCTCCCATGGGAACTGGCGGCGATCTCTCTGAGAGGTACAAGGGAGGTGAGTCGTGAGCAATTTCTGACCAAAGGAGCAAAACCCCCGCTGTCCTTTAACTCCATGCTCTCCGGAAACATTTGTGACGGTTGCCCGAAAGCGCGCTGGCCACCCACGGTGCGTGAGACCAACGCTGCGCGGCTTCAATCGAATCAAACTGTTCGCTCTGGGCGAAAGAGCTCGCAACGAGCCTGCTGCTGAACGCTGTCGCCATACTGAGCGCGTATAATCCTAAAGGGGCCTTTCGACGCACATCGGACGTGCACTTCTTACTTGTTTCTTACACAAGTGCGGCAAGTGCGGGCGATATCTCCGCGATTCCTACAGCGCAGAAATCATAGCTTTGACTATTTTATGCGCTTCATAAATTTATCATTACTTAATATTTCAGTACTCTCCAACTTTTGGAGCGGTGGTGTCACATCGTGGTAGTATTTTTAGCAGCGTACGTGCGGTGGCAAACGGCACCCGCTGCTTCTTGGGTGATTGGTTGAGCGTCAAGTTTGCACCTCAATTCTTTACACCCAGTGGATGAAGGTGTAAAAATAACACCCCTCCAAATTATAATTATGTTTTAAAAACCTCTCTTCTCCCTAGAGAGCATAATCGACAGCACCACTTTGGTGAAATGAAATGCACCAGTTTTCTCTTATTCTCTTATTAGAAAGTCCTAAAGACATTCTGAGCGCTTAGCACTTGTACAGCTTCTTGGAGCTGAGGATTGAGGTCAAGAGACCCAAGAGCGGTATTTTCCATTTGTTGCGCTCTGCCACTGCGCGAACCAAGCGCAAGACAGCGTGGGCTAAAATGCCGTAGCGGCATGACAGCAGCCCGCACGCTTCTTCCGCCTTCTGTTTCAGCGGTAGTCGAAAAATAACGCTCCCGATTCCAACCAGAAGTTCCAAAGTTCGATTCCCGACTTGGAAACATGCTTTAAGGCGAAAGCCTTTAATGGCTCATACTGTAGTCCGTCTGTTCGCAGTTAATTCGGGAACTAAAAAAAGATAGCACAAAAAGAATGGTTGCTTCAGGAGGAAGAAAAAATGAACCTAGAAGCCAAGTTTGATGACTGTAGAGTAATTAGTTAATTAATTAAAGTAAAAAATGTCGAAACTACGTCAAAATAGCGTGGACGTCGATATAGCCACGGGAACGGTGTGACGGCACATCCACTGGAAGTCGTCACGGCATTGTGCAAATTGTCACAGAATGGTCGGCTTTCGCCTCTCAACACTTTATTTGCCAAAGTGTCCCGCAATTTTTTTTTTCTTGACATCTCTATAGCGGCGGTTTCCAACAATGGGCTTCAATCAGGAAAGCGCTTATGCTCGGCCCTACGACTGATAAGTATGTTAAAAGGGCTGCAAAAGGCATCCGGGTCCTCGAATGCTAACTTTGCTTGAAACTTTTGCACGTGAGCACTGCAGGACACGTGCGGGAAAACTCAGTGAACAAAGAGAAAAGGTTAATGGTTTATGGGGGTTTAACGTCCCGAGGCGACTTAGGCTATGAGGGACGCCGTAGTGAAGGGCTCCGGACAATTTCGACCACCTGGGGTTCTTTAACGTGCACTGACAACACACAGTGCACGCGTCTCTAAAATCGCACCTCCATTGAAATTCGACCGCTGCGGCAGGAATCGAACCCGCGTCTTTCGGGTCGGCAGCCGAGCGCCATAACCACTCAGCCACCGCAAGGGCTTAAACTAAAAAGGGGAAGTAGAATGCAATGAAAGAGCAAGCAGAAAAGGAAGGGAAAGAGGTTGAGGGAATTTAGAAAATTAAACTCCGCCCCAGAGGGTGATGAGTAGGGTTTTATCTACCCTTCACAACAAACATGCCGACACTACACAAATCAACGGATCACCTATCTTTTGTGTCCTGTTAAGAGCTGTAAGACCAAATGGCCCAGAAGAGCACCTCGATAATATTATAAGCTCTTATCGGATAATCCCACTGTGCACGCGCCCGCGGTGCCTGGACGTGCGAGTGTCGAAACGATAACGCCGTCAGAAATCATGGTTGCGTATGGCACGGTTACCTGCTCAAGCAAGGCCATCATGCCATCTACGCAGCTTGCATATCATGCCGTGGCACGGAAACTTCCATTAGGCGTACGGGAGCTGCTGTCCCGATTGTTTAGTGTTCACTGTAACGGAGACTGGCATGATACGAAAGAAGCACAGGACCGGCGTAGATTTTCACTTCTTCGTACGAACACATTCCTTCACGGCACTGATTTTCGTTACATTCAGTGTTTCCCAACTTGCCCAATTGTCATTTCTAATTCTTTGGCGGCTAATGTGTCGCTTGGCAAGTGAGATGTAATGATTTCGTCTGCATGTAGAGTGAATTTTACGTGTGGCGTAACCTTTGTTCGCACGTTCCGGTTTATATTAGTGAAAAAAATGTGACTTAGGTCGCCTTCAAAATTTCTGCTGTGTAATTACGTCAGCTTATATTTATTTGTGATGAACAAATAATTCAAGTTGGAGCATTGATTTATTTTAAGAAACTGCTCAGCAGACCCCGACAGACGCCGTTCCCCAAGAATCCCAGCGAAGCGGGACGCTCGGGGAAAATTCGGGCAAGCTTTAACTTATAAATGGATTTTTTTAATAGATGTGACGTCATCTTTAAATCGTTGTTATCGCGCATTCTTTTACAGGGATGGTTATTATACATCTGCCCCCAATTCAATAAGATCTGTCACTGTAGGCTGGAATCATTTCGCTGCACACTTACACATTAACACCTCTTTTTGGGCTAGTTGGTGCATAGTTGGTGCATACACACCAGGTAACGGCGATTACAGGGGAAGCTGAAGCGCTTTTTTGAGAATTGGACGAGAGTTAAGGATTCGAATGTATGAAGCATGAAGATTAATATATATACAAATTTGTTTTACTCTAGCGTTTAGAGTAATGACATAATCGCTGATGAGAGTCACGGCTATCTTCAGGCTTCTGACAGCATTGAAGGAGTGAGGAGAAACTAGGCAATGACATCGCTGTTTGCGTCGGTTCAGACTTCCGCTGCCTGGCCCACATCCTGCTGTGCGTTGCCCAATGCCGCCAAACAACGTGTCGCGGCCTTTAACTTCGGTGGCGCTGGTTTTCTGCCTCCGAACAAACATTTCTGCGTTGCAAATGTGACGCCGCTGTAGATGACGTCATTGACGGTGTCCCTACCCACAGCTGCGGGCTGCAGAGAAGCCTGAACGCCACCGCAGCGTTATTTGGTAATTATGTCATCATTGTAAACTGTAGCACAAAAATACTTCCCAAGATTTACCTGCAGCTTTCACACATTCGCCCGTTTAATATCGTAGAATTCTAAAACACCTTCAGTTGTGCTTTAAGATACACTGTTGGTCTTTATTTTTATTCCAACAGCTGGAGTGAGTATGGGTGCTGTAAAACAATGGTGTTACAACGGCCTAATGCTCCTTAATTTATCGACAAGCCCTGCAGAGGATAAAAGGCACCTTCATTCACCCTGAAAAAGAACCATATATGAAGGCTGATCGACAGTCGGCTTGCTCTAGCAAATTCTTTTGCGTGTATATATTTGCTGTACCGAGCCCCTTGCGACAGCTTTATGGGCGCAGGGTAGGCTGAATATTTTAAAGTTTTCTTTTCTCCCAATATCAAATGCCAAAACATTTCTGAACATTATTCAGTAACTTACACGTTTTCCTGTCATTTAATAGAACAAGAAAAGCCTGGTTTTTGTTGCGAAGTGGCCGAGTGGGCAGGACCGCTTTTTTTGCAGCTCGTACTTTCTCAAATTATTGCAGCAAAAGTGATGACTAAAGAAAAACGCATTTTTTCTGAGCTCACCTAATCCTTTAACAGCGGTCAGACAAAGCAAAAAAAAAGGTACACAGTATGTTGAATTCAATACTGGCCCGTTTCACTATGACACTCTTCTTACCTGGTTTGAAGCACGCGACTTCTTCACTGCTGTGTTGTTATTTTGAATGTTTACTTTTGTTTTTGTTAGAAAGCAAGGAGAGTTGGTCCACGTACTTCCACGTCTTGGCTACTGACAGCGAGCCCTGTCATGGGTTGTGTTCTTAATGACCCAGTCATTTGGTATGATTACAACAGATAGATGGCAAACAAGACAAGTTCTTCATGCCATGAAGTCTGTTTTCCAGTAACTAGCTCCGCGAGAACACCTCGATGGGCGAATCCAAAATGCCGACGCGGTCTTTCAGCACGTCTTCTGGGAGCGCGTAAAAAAGAATGCATTCTTCAGAATGCACATCTTCGATTACCATCATAGATACAGCTGTCACATTCAGCGATAACAGCATGGTCAGAGGTAACATCCTGAAGGTATTTAATATATCACTGGGGGGCTGCATCGTGATATGGGTTGGGGGATGTGGGCCGTCGTCGTAAGTATACTTTGGTGGGAAAGACGCAAAACAGATCGCAAAAGTAGGCACCGATGCAAAGCAACACGCAAAGAAGCACCATATTGACTCTGGTATACGACTACATTGCTGGCGGCTACTAAGGGATGTTTGGGTGCATGTTCTTTCTGGAAAACAAATTGAAGTATACATTTTTGTTCTTGTCTTTGTCAGTAAATATCTCCAAAATGTAATTATTTGTCACATTTGGCCTTTAATTTAAAAAAACAAGAAAAGCTACAAGGCTGATATTTTAACAGCTTCGTGTTCCTAAGTTCTAAAGCTATGCAGTGAACTCGAATGGAACACTTATGCGCAGAAGTTTTTATTATTCTTTTTTCTTTAGAAGCACCAAAAAATATGGTTCTAGGGAAAAAATAACCGCACTGCAAATATTCGCTAAAGAAACAATAATTTTAGTTCACTTAAAAGAAGGCAAAATGGAAAGAAAACAAAAAAACGAACGATATATGTTTAGTAGCTGCAGAGATAACGGGTCTTAAGTATGCATCAGAATACATGGAAAGTACATGGTTTTCCCTGTGCCCTTAAGTGACACACGTTAAATCTGAAGTCTTTGAATAAGGATGTTTTTCTCTTTCAAGAAACAAGGATACATCGGCACTGTTTCAGGATGAGACGTCTTTAATCAGTGCAGCAAAGATTTAATTTTAGGAAGGTTTAACTTCTCAAAGCGATTCAGGCTATGAGGGGCGCCGTAGTGGAGAGCTCCGGATAATTTCGACCTCCTGGGGTTCTTTAACGTGCACGGACATTGCGCTGTGCTCGGGCCTCAAGCATTTCACCTCCATCGAAATGCGATCGCCGCAGCCGGGCTCGAACCCGCGTCTTGCGGGTCAGCAGCCGAACGCTATAACCATGGAGCCAACGCCGCGCGTGCAGCGAAGAAATCTTCCTCCCACTAACTCTAAAAAATACTGCTTGCGCTTTCACGGACTACATCCGTGAATAATAATAATTATTATAGGAAGAAGCTGTTATTGGGTCTTCCCAAGCCTCAAAGGCTTGCCGGACTGTCTCTGGGAATCAGTATAACAGGCGCAAAGCAAAGAATATACAGAAAGTAAAGTGTAAGATACTACGCATCAACAGATTTTCACGCAACTATGTTTTTAGGAGAGTTTTTTTTTTGTAGAGAATAATCGTTTCGGACGGACATTAAAGTGTTGGTAGCATCATTATTTCTAAAAAGCGATCAAAATGGGTCAAACACCTCCGAACAGGAAATATAACGAGGTGGGGGAAGCGGGGGGTATATGGTCAATTATAAAGTTACTTGACAACAATGTCTGCTTATAACTGTGTGTAAGAAAAGTGCATCAAAAGAAGGTGGCTGTAGAGCCGATAAAATACATTTTATATGTACTAAAACAACAGAACAGTACTACAATATTGTTATCCTTTCATCACCATGAAGGTGAGCGATGATAGTATGCAATAATTTCATACCTGAGCACATTATAGACGAAAACATGCAAAACAATTTTTCTAACTTCAAATGAAATCATGAAACAAGTTATTGAACACTCAAGATAATAAGCTAAGTTTGCTACAAATGTCTTTAAAATGAGTATACCAGGTCATATCACTGTCAATAGGCATGCCTAAATATTTTACTGTTCTCGAATACCTAACTGGTACAGAGTAATAATCGGTACAAACAAATGTATCGAGAATAAACGAATAATCGAGGGTTTTTTTTGTGTGTGCGGATTATGAAAGCAAATCAGTTTTGCTTTATGTGCGTTCAGAGAAATTGATTCAAATGTAGGCCAATTCACCACTGAAAAAGTATCTTCTTGAAGGTCTGAAATTGCTTTCGTATAATCAGTACTAATAGAAAGAAGAAGAGTTCCGCCAGCATACCGAAATATGCTTATCTAGAAACTGGTATGGGTAAGTCGTTAGACTATAAGTTAAAAAGCGGAGATGACAAAACGAAACCATGAGAAGCATCTGAAATAACGAATTTTTCGTTGATTAAGGTGGTCATCTATTTGAACAATCTGCGATCTTTGATCGAAGTATCTTTTTAGGAGTTCCTTGAAATATCCTTCTAATCGCATGGCATCCAGCTTCTTGAATAGTACATAATTTATATCAAAATACAGCAGGGCAATGCTTTGCCCGAGTAGGATGAAATCATAATTTCTGCGTACAAACACGAGAATGAAAACATACAATATCTAGCAGCACACAAAACATACGAAATACAAAAACATCCAAATTCACTCAAATTAGCTTGTAAAAAGGCGTTTTGGTTTGTCAAAGAAATCGTTAGACCAAAATGCATGTGCCGGCAAGTAATTACAGTCATTCATTTCATTTCCTTTTTTTTTACTCTAAGGGCCGGTCATGCGTTACAGAAAGAAGGAGGATGATAAGGGAAGAAAAAAACGAGAGTGGTTACAGCAACTAAGTAGATAACAGGATCCTTGAATTTGACATGATCCATAATGGTGACTATGGAAAGGGGCAGGTGGTCACAGTCCGAGGCAGTGTTAGGGACTAAGAAATTTATGAACTGGTGAGTACTGCACCGCGGAATATGAACTTGTAGGTGATGATCTCTGCGGGACAATCGATGCATTGTAGGAGTAAACAGGGATTGCTTAGGCTATTTTCGTAAACTATTAGTATTTTAAGAAAAGTGCACAGGCGAGAAATGTGACGCCGTATGTAAAGATCTGAAAAGTTAAGTGTTCTTTTCATTTGTGAAACACTGGCATGACGTGAGCAATTAGACATTATAAATTCTGCAGAGCGTTTTTGGATTGATTCAAGTAAAGCAATGAGATACTTAAATGTATGAATCCCACAATAAGGCAGCGTACTCAGTCTTCGAGCGGACTAAAGTTTTATACAGCAGTAATTTTAAAGTAATAGGGGCCAGGGAAAAGGTGCGATTGGTAAAACCAAGCTTGCAGCTAGCGTCATTAGTAATATATTCAATGTGCACCTTCCAGGACAGATGATCTGTTGTTTGAACACTAAGATACTTGTACTTGATAACTTGGATGAGTGAGGTGTCATCAAAGGAGTATTGCATTTGTTAACGTTCAGTTCCATAAGCCAAGTTCCTATATTTTTCTGTTCATTTTGAAGAGAGCATGCATCAACCAGGTTAGTAACTTATCTGTATAATACATTATCAGCAGCGAAAAGTCTTTATTTGGAAGTAAATAAGCATGGAAGATTATTATTATATCTACAGGAAAAGATGAGGTGCTAGTAAGGGTCCTTGTCGAACACCAGATGTTACAGGCGAAATGGAGGATTCATGATCATTAGCTATTACATAATGGTATAGATTACTTAAGTAACCTTTAGTCCATTTTAGGATAGCACTCTCAATATCTACTGTACTTAGCCTATAAAATAGCAGTTGGTGTTACACGGTACCAGAACTTTTGCAACGTCGATAAATATACAGTCAATAAGAGATGCGGGATCAAGAGCAGAAATCAAATCATTAGTGAATGCAATTAATTGAGTTTCGCAGAGATGATACTTACGAAAACCATGTTGTGAGTGTGTAAAAAAAACGAATTAGATTATAGGTAATCAACAAGGTGCGAATCAATATGTTCAGGGAGCTTGCACGGAATTGATGTTAAGGAAATCATCGTCATCATCATCCTGACTACGCCTACTGCAGGACAAAGGCCTATACCATGTCTCTCCAAATAACTCTGTCTTTGCCAGCTGCGGCCACCGTATCCTCACAAGCTTCTTAATCTCATCCGCCCAACTAACTTTTGCCGACCACTGCTACACTTGCCTTCTCTTGTAATCCACTACGTTACCCTTAACGACCAGCGGCTATCTTGCCTTCGCATTACATGCCCTACCCAAGCCCATTTCTTTCCCTTGATTTCGACTAGGAAGTCATTAACCCGCGTTTGTTCCCTCACCCACTCTGCCCGCTTCCGGTCTCTTAACGCTAAACCAATCATTTTTCTTTCCATGGCTCGCTGCGTTGTCCTTAACTTAAGCTGAACCCTTTTCGTTAGCCTCCACGTTTCTGCCCCGTAGGTGAGTGCCGGTAAGACGCAGCTGTTGTATACTTTCCTCTTGAGGTATATCGGTAAACTGCCATTCATGATCTCAGAGAACCTGCTATATGCGCTCCACCCCATTCTTGTATTTCTAGTTATTTCCCTCTCTTATTCCAGATCAGCTGTCACTACCTGCCCTAAGTAGACGTATTCCTTTGCCACTTCCAGGCGCTCACTGCCAATTGTGAGCTGCTGTCCCCTTGCCAGAGTGTTGAACATTACTTTGGTTTTCTGCACGTTAATTTTAAAACCTACCGTTCTGCTCTGCCTGTCTAACTCGTTGATCATGCTTTGCAGTTCACCTCCTGAGTGACTCAGCAAGGCAATGTCATCAGCGATTCGCAGATTATTTAGGTATTCTTTATTTATTCTTATTCCCAACTGTTCCCAATTCAGGCCTCGGAATACCTCCTTTAAACATGCGGTGAACAGCATTGGCGAGATCGTGTCTCCCTGTCTGACACCGTTTCTTATTGGAATTTTATCGCTGAGTTTATGGAGGACTATGGTAGCTGTGCAGTCGTTATAGGAATCTTCCAGTATTTTCACGTAAGGTTCTTCTTCACTCTGACTCCGCAATGCCTGCACGACTGCGGAGGTTTCTGCTGAGTCAAATACTTTCGCGTAATCAATGAAGGCTTTATATAGAGGTTGGTTATATTCTGCGCATTTCTCTATCTAACAGAATATACTGAGGGGCCAGTTGGTCAGACATATTACCAACAAGACACCTTTTGTTATCTATCTCTATTTCTCTTTTCTCTTTTTTTCTCTTTTTCCACACGTTTTAAGATTATCAGTTTGTTTTTATCTTGTTTTATGTTATGCGCATGCGTGTTGTTGCTCTGGGATGGGGTGTGGTTTACTGTCGCATTTCATTCTATTCAGTTGTAAGTGTAGCAACCGTCCTGTCTTCGCCCTTCTACGCCCCGTCCATATGCTACGTTTTTGTTTATAATACATTTCTCTATCACCTGACTGATAGTGTGAATATGATCTATTGTGGAATATCCTTTACGAAAGCCTGCCTGATCATTTGGCTGATTGAAGTCTAAGGTTGCCCTGACTCTATTAGCGATTGCCTTAGTAAATACTTTGTATGCAACGGGTAGTAAGCTGATCGGTCTGTAATTTTTCAAGTCCATGGCGTATATACAGGTTGTTTCGCCGAAGACTTCAGACAATTTTTTTAAATATAACTTTTCAGTTAGAAGGAGGCTCTTTCCGGCATAAGATTGTTAGCGGTGTAGTACATCAGAATACAGCTAAGACGTGCAAACTAGCAGTCTGGTCAACTAATACAGAATAGTTAATGTTCTAACTATTAATGTTAGGCTCCTTAATTATTTAGAGGCGTGTAGCCCACCGTAAGTAATACCGACGTCATTTTTAGAATTTAGAAAACGTGGTTACCGTCGGCGCTGTGGCCCAACAAAATTTCTCTACATCGCGCCAAAATACATGCGCTTCCGAGAAGCTTGCAGGCAAAGCAACCTCTCCAGTGCGCGTAACTGGTCGAAATAGCCAACATTTGTTCGGTCACTGCGCCGAGGATAGCCACGTTTTCGAATTTCTAAAAACTGATATGGGTATTACTTACATTGGACTACTGGCCTTTTAATAATGAAGGAACCTAACAATAATAGTTTAAAATTAACTATTTAAAATTAGTTAATCAACCTGCTAGTCAGCACATATTAGCTGTATTTTGATGTACTACACAACTCACAATGCTGTGCTGTAAAAAACGCTATTCTGAGTCAATAAGCCTATTTTTAAAAATTGCGTCAAGTCTTAGGTGAACCACCCTGTATGGGAGTTGGTTATATTATGCGCACTTCTCAATCACCTGACTGGTAGTGTGAATATGGTCCATTCTCGAGCATCCTTTGCGAAAGCCTGCCTGATCGTTTGGTTTATTGAAGTGCAAGGTGGGGCTTATTCTATTTGCGATTACTTTAGTAAATACCTTGAAGGCAAATTTTAAAGTCAATTTTTCAGATAGGCCTGTAGTCATTGGGATTATGAACGTCACCAGACATGTGGACAAGAACCACCGTGCCGATGCTCCTGTCGTCAAGAACTGATGCGCTGAGGAGAGACTGTAAAAATTTCAGACATCAGAATGACTATGAAAATGTAGTCTTCAGGAACTTATAATTCATGCCGTTGACGCCTGCAACTGAATGTAAGATTTCCTTTCTCAGCTAGCTTTGCAACCCGTTCATAAATGATAGTAATTGGCTCCATCGGAACCACTTCTGAAACCAGAACATGGGACAAAGTAGACAGCAAAAAAATTAGTAAAAGATGAGAAAAATTGTATCATTTATAACATCACAACACTTGTGAAGCGGAACCAGGAAACTATTTTGGGAATGAAATCAAATATCTTTTCTTTTTAACATACTAATGACGTTCCAGAATTTTTGTGGGTTGGAAGCAAGCAACTGAGATGGTGTGTCGTGACAAAAAGTACGCTTAGCGCGCTGCAAGGCTTGCTTGTAGTGTGGCGCAACAGTAAGATAATGGTGTAATTTACCAGCATCTTACCAGCAACAGATGCATTTATTTTCTTGTTTAGGAGGTGCTTTGGCGATAAGTTAAACCAGGGTGCTTAGTTAGAACAAAAAAGAAACCGGCGAACGGGGGTAAATTCGTCAGTGATTTCACTCACTTTCGCTTTAAAGATGCGCCAGTTTTCGTGAATGAAACTCCCCCAGAACTGAGGGAAGAAAGTAGATCTCCATTAATGGCTTGAGGATACGCCTTGTTATAGTTTCTGAGTAACTTCTATCGCCTTAAACACAGTGGAGAGCGTGACGGCATAGTTAGATGAATCGCCTTATGGTCACTTAAGCCCGGAAGAAAGCTATTTGAACATATAGTTTCAGGAAAAGTAGTAAGCACAAGATCGAATATGTTAATTGGAAGACGTCTAGGTAACGCGGGTGGGTTGTTTTATTATCTGGACAAGGTTGAAGTCAACAAATGCAGAACATTCTGATGAAGCGGGTGAGACTTGAAAAGAGGGGTTATTCCATGAAATTGCGGGAAGAATGAAATCATCAAAAACATAAATACGAGCCCTCGGAAACCTAGAAAGGACTGAACTGATGGCGTCACATTGGTCGTCGCAGAGAGAAGGCTGCGGGCTAAGTGGTCAATAGCATACGCAAAACACAACGTCCTTCATATTCAAAGGAATACAAGTGCAAAGAAATTGTAGTGAAAAATTCACAGGAACACTACATGAAACAAGTTCATCAGATGCGACAATCAAAATACCGTTCCCTACGCGCCCGCACTGATGAGATCTGTCGACGTAATTTTTTTTCCCACGTGAACAGTTCCCGAGAATCAACTTCCCCAGACAACACATTTCGGTCAGGATAATCCCATCAGCAAAGCACGTGTCAGATAAAGATGACAATGAATCGCGTTTATTAATGCGAAAGCATTATATGGCTCATGCAGCGGAAAAGGCGTCTGCAGGAAGTGTCCGCAGATCGTGGTACCAGAAGTCACGTAACGTGTTGCGTCATAAAAATAATTGTGCTGTTGAGGTATGAAGCAGGAGAGGGTGGAGTATGTCGTAATGAGAGCTAAAAAAGACCGGATATAACGAAGTGTCGCAGTATTTCTTAACCAAAAATCGGATATAACGAACAAGGCTGGATATAACGAAGTGTCGTAGTATGTCGTGAACAAAAGTCGGTTATAATGAACAGGACCTGATATAACAAAGTCACAAATTTTTTGCCCTCCCTCTCGTCGAGTCGATGCTGTTGGATCCAGATGTCGACGCGGAGTGGTAGAGGGCGGGTCTCGTGAGTGACCCTGGGGACGTACTTCGCGACTGGTGAGTTTCAGACAGGTGTGCAGGTCTTCTGACGTTGACACTTGGAAGGCTTTCCTCAAGAAGTTATTTATTACAATATGTACACAACTGGCTTACATGTGCCGAAATATTTCGGCCTCTCCGCTTTAACTAAATATAAAACCTCAAACTTCCCCGACTCCAGGCCACCGCCGGCCACCACACGGCCAACCCGTCCGGCCGCCGCTCAAAGAACTCGCGTCTCCAACTCCGCGGCCCCGGGACCACCACCGGCCTCACACGACCGATCTGTCCGACTGCCACACACCTAACCTCCTGCGCTCTCCTTTGCGCGCACCCATCTCGTTGCATTTTTGCGTCTTTCGGGTCAGCAGCCGAGCGTCATAACCCTGAGCTGAATAAGACCGGATATAGCGAAGTGTCGTAGTATATTGTGACGAAAAATTTGTTATTTATTTATTTATTTCACACTGCAGATCATTTTATATATCCAGGAAGAACAAATACATATATAGATATTAAAGATACAAGGGCAACAAGCAAAAAGAACAACTAAGAATATATATATATATATATATATATATATATATATATATATATATATATATATATATATATATATATATATATATATATATATATATATGTGTGTGTGTGTGTGTGTGTGTGTGTGTGTGTGTGTGTGTGTGTGTGTGTGTGTGTGTGTGTGTGTGTGTGTGTGTGTGTGTGTGTGTGTGTGTGTGTGTGTGTGTGTGTGTGTGTGTGTGTGTGTGTGTGTGTGTGTGTGTGTGTGTGTGTGTGTGTGTGTGTGTGTGTGTGTGTGTGTGTGTGTGTGTGTGTGTGTGTGTGTGTGTGTGTGTGTGTGTGTGTGTGTGTGTGTGTGTGTGTGTGTGTGTGTGTGTGTGTGTGTGTGTGTGTGTGTGTGTGTGTGTGTGTGTGTGTGTGTGAAAGTAACCGCAGAGTGAACCACATAGTCGCAAAAGAGAAGCAAGTAGTCACAGAAAAGAACGAAGTAGCCGCAGAATAGAAGCAACTAGTCGCACTAGAAGCAAGTCAAACGCTGCAGCAGCAACAAACACAATGATTTTGCATTTCTCCACTGAAGCAGACCTCAATGCCCTCTTAAAATTTTTGTTAATGCTCCTAATGTTAGTAAAAAGAAACGAGTAATCAAGACTAGGTAACGCCTGAGCGACTACATTTCGCTATGCCGGACCAGAGGGCGAAGTTGATGCAGGCGAAGTTGGTGCATCACTGTCGGAGGCAGGTCCGTTGGGTGCGTCTGCTCCGCATACCGCATCAGTTTCTGCGCATCATACGTAACATTGATCGTTTACGTACAGCCTGTTGTAACGCAAGTTGTATTTATGGTCACTTGCCATAAATCCAGCAGATTTTTGCGCGAGAGCCTGGTCGCTCTGCAAAAAGTCCTCCTGTACGTACACGCCAGTATTTTTCACTTTCGATCTCTGTCTCCAAATGCTGCCGTTGACCTTGTACGACGCGAACTTTACACTGATAGGCCGGCATCTATTTGGAGCGGAAGCTCGAAGACGATGTGCCCTTGAAGTGCTTTCATCGGTGAGTTCCAGGGAAAAAGGGCTCAGAAGGTGCGTGCGTATCGTCTTCTCAGACTCCGCCCATGTTTCAGCTTCTGCATCATTGACACCGTGAAATATAAGTTATCTATTCGAGGCCGATCTTCAAATTCGTCCAGGCAGGCCTGACAACTTTCATCTCCTTCATTTTCAATTTGATTCTAGAAACAGGCGTGTATCATTAGGAAATGAAGAAAGTAATGTGACTGTCATATTTCAGGCCGGTGCCAGCAATTACACAGGCAACTGTAGGCCAGTCTCTGTCATTCCTGCTTTTTCCAAAGGATTAGCAAAGGTTATCTTCTCTCGGATGTCTAAATTTTTCCACTGTAAGAATATTACATGTGACGCTCAATTAGGCTTCCGGAAAGGCAGGGCAACAGAGACCGCTCTGTTAACCCTTTAGAAAATCATTCTAAAAAATACACAAGACAAGCTTTTCACTTTTTTAGTAAGGCGTTTGACTGTCTCAGTCATATTTTAACTTACAAGCTCTCATTTAGTGGAATCCGCGGAACACCCCTGGTTCCGATAGTCATATTTAGACAACAAGAAGCAGACAGGATATATAGATAACCAGCAATCCTGTTTATATAGATATAGCCCATGTACATCCTGTATATATAAATATAGTATATGTAATCCTGTTTATATTGATATTATATAGATAATCAGCACACCAACCTGCTTCGTAGGTGCTTTAGGCAGGCTCAGTCTACTTTTGTTCCAAAGGAACTCGATGTCGGCGGAATGTGGTAGTTTTTTCTTCTGCTTTTATTAATCATCCACTGATGATACATTAAAAAGAATCATCCCCTATGCTCCTTGGTTTCAGTGGCTGTTGGCTCCCGTCATATATACATGTCATAATGAGCACCTCTGTCCGTTCCCTTGTTTGCTGAATAGTTTCGCGAGGGACTCGATCAAATCTGGCAGTATTGACTCCATGGGTAGCATAAGAGGGTTCTCGCACAGCTTCCGCCCTCACCATACGACCACGTTCCTCCGTGGCGCTCGCGGTAATACAGGACCTGCTACGTCCGCCGCTATTGACGATGGCGGCGCTGGTGAACACTCTCAAGGTTCGCTTACACCCAATATACATAAATACCCCCTAAAGGAGAACACTGGACGGCCGTCGCCGTAGCTCAGTTGGAATAGAGCACCGGACGCGAGGTTCGGAGGTAGTGGGTTCGGATCACACCGTCGGCATCTGGTTGTTTTTCTCTTTTGCTTTTATTATCCTCCCATTGATAAAAAACCACAAATTAAAAAAAATTCAGGGGGCACTTTGTTGACTTAAAGTTCGGTGAGGCGAAGGCCTTTAGCGCAGGGTTGCTGATTGTGTCACAGATGTGCGGTTAAGATGATAATTAAGCGCACAATTGTTTGTGGATCTTCAATGCTTGAGACACTGGAGTGCGTTTGGGAGGCATCCGTCTGATTCGACGCCTTTCCGCAAACACTCTCCAGCGTCCTAGACAAGGAGAACTACATATGCGTTGGCAGGAAGTGGCGTGATTGTTAGCACGCTCCGCTGCGGAACGGAAGGATCGTGGTTCGAATCCCATCGTGCGCAAAGATTTTTTTCTTATCATGTTGCTGGATGTAACGGACGCCGTACGGACGGGAGAATGAGCCATTAAAAGCTTTCGCCTTAGAAGGACATCCCCTATGCTCCTCGGTTTCGTTGGCTGTTGGCTTCCGTCATGTAAGCCATAACGAGCAGCTCTTTCCATTACCTTCTTTTCTTTTCTCAAAGTTTTTCAATGTCACGTCGGCACGCATCCCCCCCCCCCCCCCCCCCCCTTTTCATTGACAGCCAAAGAAGAGAACCCGATCAGAGCAGGAAAGATGCCGTCCTTCTAGCAGGAAAGTGGTAAATAGCCTCAGACGCAGATTTCAGTAAATAAAATTTCAAAATGCTGTGCCACATTTTAAATTATTGGCAAATGTTGCTCACCAGGCCTTGCGGGAAAACCATGGACTTCCGTCTTAGGCCGCTCACTATATCCTGCTCTAAATTCTTTGTTTCTCTTTTGAAAAAAAGTAATCTCGTCAGTTGGCGCATTTTAATTTGGCTGCAGTCTCCACCTCCACTGGCAGCTTATGGACGGGGGCCTTCTGCGCATTCTTCGATGAAAGCAGTTCATCGTACTTGCCGGACTGGAAGGTTACTGCGGATTCGACCGTTTCCACTGATTCCTGCGAGTTCTCCCCTGTCTCCTTTGGAGACATTTGTTAGGTTGGGGCAAGCTAAAAAGAATGAAAAATAATAAGCCCAGTTCAACCTTTGCTGCAAGAGAGCTGGTAGCCTCCTTGAGCGGCAGTAGCCTCTATATTTGCCGACAGTTCTGGCAGTAGCATTGCGGATCCCAGGGTCTAGTCCTCTGCTGCACTGTGTGCATTACATTTAAATTATTTGCACCGCAATGTTTCCCACTTCCATGCAAGATATAGCACTTTCCGTGACTCCAGTGCAGTTTTTTCCGTAGTGAAAGCCTATATTCTTTATTCATATAAATGATAGAATGATAGAACAGCGTCGAATCGAAATCTTAGGAGCGTCGCAGTGACCGCATTAGCCCAAGCGATTGCTACAGCAAGAAATACCCCCCCCCCTCCCACGCCATGTAATACGCGAACTAGACGAATGAAATAACGAACGAGTTGTAACACCTGCAAACATACGTATCGTACGATGGGCTATACTGCATATGTCCTATAGTATAAGTCCGCCGCAATGATGAAAAAAAGAATTCAGTAGAGGCCGTTACGTTACATTTTTTTTTACCGGACATCAGGGCGGTGGCGTGCCACAAATTTTATGCACCATCTGCCATCTGTCTCATGGAATACGTAGGCGGATTACAGAGGTTACTAGAAGATCGCGTATTTGACAGGTGAATAAAATTGTCGCTGAACCAGAAAACAATATATGGTTTGGTTTATGGGGGTTTAACGTCCCAAAACGACTCAGGCTATGAGAGACGCCGTAGTAAAGAGCTCCGGAAATTTCGACCACCTGGGGTTCTTTAACGTGCACTGACATCGCACAGCACACGGGCCTCTAGAATTTCGCCTCCATCGAAATTCGACCGCCGCGGCCGGGATTGAACCCACGTCTTTCGGGTCAGCAGCCGAGCGCCATAACCACTAGGCCACCGCGGCGGCTAGAAAAACAATATATGAAAAATTGATCGCATGGGAATCCGCCACTTGAGAGCATTGGCTACTTCTACGGCCCCCTGACACTTCAGAGCGCCAGCTGACCGCTCTCTTCAGCACTCTTCTGATTGCTGTCTTCGCTCAGTCGTCAGCGTGTTTTTCACTGCGCTTAGCTTAAACGGCATTTGTTGCGGCAACTGCCACTGTTTCTTTCGGCGTTTCAAGCAAAACGTTACGATGCAGTGCTGGCGAAAAGGTTCGCAGGAAGTCCCTAAACTTTCGCACTAGTCTGAGGCAAGCGAATGAAAATGTAGAGTTATAGTCTGCATAGCATGCTTTTTTTTCAATGCGAAAGCATTGCTAGTGTCATTGCGAGAGAGAGAAAACTTTTATTTAGAATAGAGTAATTCGCAGGAGCCATTGCGAGAAAAGCCGGCGGCGTGTCTGTGTGTGTGGGTGTGTACTCGCAGGTTGTACAGGAAATCCCAGCGATGGCAAGAAAAACCGGGTGACTTCATCAAGCGGCCGTAAGACGCACACAGCAAGTCGAGCACCACCACTTCATGCAATCCTATACATGTCGTTCGTTTATATATACTCGCCACTGGCCAACCTCCATGTGACGCTAGTTTGGCCGACATTCGTACTAAAATTGTGACGCAACCGTTTGTCGTACAGCGTTTCAGGTGGTGTCGTATACGATTTCTACGATTTGCATATAGCTTACATGCTAATCTAGCTGGAGGCTAGATTGCGACAGGGATTCGGACCGACTACATATGCACCTTCAGTTGTATGTCTTCCCAGACTTTTGTGTCAAAATTTTGAAGCAACCGTTCGTCGTAAAGCTTTTATGGATTATGGGATTTTAATGTCCCGAAGCAACTCAGGCTATGAGGGACGCCGTAGTGAAGGGCTCCAGAAATTTCGATCACCTGGGGTCTTTTAACATGCACTGACATCGCACAGTACACGGGCCTCTAGAATTTCGCCTCCATCAAAATTCGACCGCCACGGCAGGGAACGACCCCACGTCTTTCGGGTCAGCAGTCGAGCGCCATAACCATTGAGCCTCCGCGGCGGCTTCGTCGTACAGAGTTCTGGGCAATGTCATACGCGCGCGTGTCTGTGTAGGCGGGTGTCAATGCACCCAGCGACAGCAATGCTTTCGCATTCCTACACGTAAGCTGTCTTAAGTGTCTCTGCCGATTTTTTTTTTTTCACAGATGAGTCGCTATCGCTTCTTGTTACCTGGCGCACGCCTTCCTGTTTGCGAAACCGCAATAGCCGCTTCACTGTTGCAGTTGGCAGCACCGTAAGAAATCTCTGTGACAATCGGCACCCACTGCCCACTGTCTCACGGCCTAACGCTGGCCACTTAGTTCACCTCAATCAACGCAAGCGTGTATGTCATCTGAGAGACCTTGCAGCAGCGCTGTGAAAACAGGCGGGTTATTCCAACGTGGCACCACGTAGCGAACAGCACATAGCTTATTGAGACCCCATTTGAACGAATCAATCGAATAGCAGAGTGAGTTAAAAAGTAAATGCGCGCGCTAAGTGCCGCGTTTGCTCAGAATGCAATTTATGCATTTTTGGAGGCCATATTTTTAAAAGTAGAACATTTCATTTATTTTCGCATGAGCACAATTGCTAAATAAACTTTCAGGCAATATTTCATAAACGCAAGTACGAAAATAAAAGAACTGGCTAAACTAAACTACAGCTTAGTTAAAGCATTCGGCGAGAGCCATCATGTCTGTATCTCTTTCCATAACAGCGTCAGCCCATGTCCGCCTCCCCAACTCTCCAATACCTTGTTCTTTCATTTTTTTATTCGTTTTCTCTATCTTTCCTCTTCTTTTTCATCCTTCTATTATTTTCCTGTTGGTTTGGCACCGATCCGTTTGTTGTAGTAGTTGCAGGTGCAGTTGTTCTTCCTTGTCTTGGCTTGCATTGGCGCACAAGCGGATTAGCCCCAAGACAAGGAAGAACTGCAACTACAAGTACTACTGCAACTACTACTACTGCTACAACTATTACGGGTACAACTGCGACTACGATTAAAATTGCAACGGGCTTCAGTGACGCGACGATTCAAGGTGAGCTCTCATTAAAGGCTCTTGCCGTAAAAAAAAAAGACACTATGACACTTTTCGCCTTCGCTAGTGTGAAGTGGTGATCTAGCTGCATTCTGGTAAGGTCGTCATGCGCATGAACTGATACGTGACGAACTTTTACTAGCGCAAGCGAGTGTGAGAGGTCGCCCTGACTTGTTTGGTGGATGAGACGGAAGCGATCTGCGGTGCGCGTGATAAGGAGAGAGACAAGGACAGAGATGCGCAGTATACGTAATGTCGTGCGGCTCGCAAGGATTCCTTCACCTTGTTCATCGCCTGTGAAAACAACTAGTGCGGTATGATAGAGAAGCTCAGTCCTCGTGCGTACCGTTATCCAACGTCTGTGGTAGCAAAACCGCGCACAGCAGCGCCACGCACAGCAACCACATGCACGCACGCACCCACGCACGCACACAAAGAAACGAACAGCGCCCACGAAGCGGTCATACACAACCCAGACACTCGTTATAAACGAGATATCGCCCATCGCACTACGTACCCGTTTTGCCATCCGCTCCGCGCTTCTATTTTTGCCTTCAGCGGCTCATTCGGGCCTCTGACAAATGAATGTTCGCTTCAGCGAACACGAGCACAGCCGCTGCTTCCGCCCCCCTATAACAACGTGCGCGCACACGCTGAGGTACTCTGGTTACTGACGTGGCCGACGGACAGTGTGCGTGAGGCCGTTTCCCGGAGTCTCTCGACGGGCGGGCAGCCGTGAAAGGGAAGGGAGAGGCCCAGCCTGGAGGCAGCAGTCGTGCCGGCGGTAGTGGCGGTGCAAACGAGCAAAGCGAACCATTACCACCTTGCCGTCCGCCTCTTCCGACGGGGGTCGGTTTTCCACGTACAGGCGTGTCGGTTCCTGGCACACGGCAGAAACGGTGTGTGCGTTCACGCGTCCCGGCATCCGTTGAAGACAGCACAGCTCTGCCAACGGCTTATGCTCGCAATCAGTCACTCAGTCAATACCGAGCCAGAGCAAGATTTTCAGGTAGATATCCGTCAATAGCAAGCCACAGCAAGACTGGCAGACATAGTAATGTCTCAACTGCCCCAACAATTACTGCCTTCGGCTACTTTCCAAATCCTCATGAAAAAAGTGACACCGATTATGGCCTCTTTGTTGTTTCTTTTCCTCCGTGTACGAATGATATTTTTTCACCCATGAAAGTAAGAAGAGTTGGCCAAACGCGACAGAAATATATTCTTATCATTGTCTTTTTTTTATTATTCGCAAGCATCATAAAACCTGTACTATATAATTGTTTGCTGTCATATTGGCATCGCCCTCAGTAAATATGAAGATGCTAGCTTAAGTGGCAGTGGTGTGCATTTCTGTTCTTGAGAGAAAGAGAGAAGCTCTTTAATTGAAGAACAGAGAATTTAGCCGGCGATTAAACCCGCTGACTTGCTACTATGCGTGCGGAAAGGATTCCAGCAAATAAAGATGGAATGAGAGAGGTGAAGGCAGTGCTTCACTGCATAGAGAATAAGCAGTGAGAGGGCTTAACGGAGGGAGTAGAGTTTGTCTAGAAGGCCGATGTCACCTAAATAATCGAATAAAAAGTTCATAGCGCGTCTATGCTGCCTTTGCCAGGCAAGAGTCCTAATACACGGTCGAGTGTTAGAGGAACTTAAGTGAGTGATTCCATATGATGCTCATAATGTGCAAGCTCCTCAGCATACGCTGAGCATTCTAACAAAACATGCTCCACTGTTACTACCAAGCCGCAGTTATCGCAACAAGGACTGTTCGCGTGACCGAAACGGAACTGTAAGGCGTTCGTAAATGCAGCGTTTAGACGAGGTCGATGATAAAGAGCTTCCAGACGGCGAGGAAGTCAGGGTGACAGTCTTGATCTTAGGTGTGGTTCGATGGAGTGCATAAATTGGTGATTATGTGTCGGCAAGCTACACAGCTGTTTTTTTTTTAGTAAGCACTTTTTTTTTTCTAGTTGAAATGCCTCAGACCTCATGTGGTAAATCAGCTTGTAATTCCGGTGTTAACCTTTCCGGGCTGCTTCATCCGCTTTTTCGTTGGCTGTGATTCCACAGTGAGCTGGAATCCACTGAAATGTAATAGAGTGGCCTGCGACAGCTGATTAGTCATGCAGGTAACTGATGTGAAAATAAACCGGCTGATGATTATTTGTAGGCTGCACAGAGATTGCAGCGCTGTTTCGGAGCCCGTGAAGACACCCAACGGCCAGGGCTTCGGCGCGAGGTATAGGAGACAGCTTCATTAATCCTGTGGAGCTCTGCTGCCGTTGATGATGTCTTCCGCTGCAGGCAATGGGAAAACGGTTGGCCTGTCGAGCGCACATAAAGACCGCAAGAGGAAGACTCCTGTGAAGTTGAGCCATCCGTGAAGATGTGGATGTGCGTAGAGTGTTTCTCAGCGAAGAAAGTCAGAGTAGCTCGCAGTAGCTCTGCTTGTGGCATGTGTCTCTTCGTATTTACACCCGGTATGTTCTGAATTATCTTGAGAAGCGAAACTTCCTAGGGTGGGAAGTTTGGAGGCAGGAATTGCTTTGGCCGAGTCATTTAGGAGGGTTGAGCAGTTGCACACCTTGGCCGAAGCCAGAGTTAGTGTGAGTTATGTGAACCCGGCGCAGGAAGTGCTTTTTTCCTTGGCGCACATGCCAGAGATGTGTTCGCATAGTTTCCTCAGCGGCGATGGCATCGAGCGGAAAGCAGCTTGCTTCCACTACTGTTCCCGAAGCCGATGAACCCTTTGGAATGCCAAGAGAGATTTGTAGGCAGTTGTTCCGCGCGGCCTCTTGTGACCTTTTACTTGTTGGCGATAGTCTGCGAAGAACTGGCAAGAAGTGACGGAATATTCCTTCAACGTAGGCTTGTTGAAGAAGAACCATGGAGTGACATTTGCCGCCCCATCGTGTTCCCACCAAGAATTTTAAAATTTCGGATGCTGTAGCAACCCTCTCACGGAAAAATTTAACCTGGCATGTCCTAGAGAGATAACAATACCAAGGAATCTTTGGTATCGCACGTGAGGTAATGCATGTCCACCTAGGAGAAGCGAGTACCTGGCAATTTTTTTTTCTTGCGACAGCCATGACACTTTTTTTCTGGCGAGAGTTACAGACCTCGGGGAGTAAAATACAGAGAGGTGTGCAGTAACGCTCTCTGGAGACAATGCTGTGTGACATGGCACAATTTTGACGCGCTCCAGATGCAGATGTCATCGGCATAAAACGTAATGTGTACTCCTCGGGGTAGGTTTCTTGTTATGTGTATCAGGTTGATGTTGAACAGGAGAGGGCTGAGTACGGTCCCCGGAGGTATACGCTCTTCTCGTCTGCGTGAAACAACGTTGGACATTTCGAGTGCACATAAACATTTGGTGCTATTTTAAGTACTTTTCAATCCACTCGTATAACTTCCCTCCGAGGCCAGTACTGGCCAAGGCTGCGAGAATGTCATGATGAAAAACCCAGTCAAAAGCAGACATGATGTCAAGAAGGAGAGCTGTGGGGATCCGGCCAGCATGATGGTCCTCTTCAAGTGACGAAACGAGGCCGATGACATCATCAATCGCTGACCTGTCTTTGCGGAAACCGTTCATTTTTTGGGGATACAGTCGACGGCTTTCAATGAACCATTTGATGCGCTTGTAGATCATTTTCTCCATAAGCTTACCTACGCAACTCAGTAGGGCGATAGGCCGGAAAGATGCGCAGCTTGTTGGCTCCTTTCCAGGTTTCAAAACGGGCACAATTTTTGCTAGCTTCCAATCCGTGGGGACCTCACTAGTCACCCAAGAAGCATTGTAATATTCGAGAATGCAGAGGCGAGACTTGCGAGGTAGCTTTGAGATAGCTTCATTGCTCAACTTTGTCGTGGCCTGGAGACGTGCGCTTGTTTGTTTCCGCAATAACGGTACTCAGTTCTTCTATCGTGAAGGACAGGTCCAACGCAAGCGTCGCCGCCTATGCGGGCCCCGGATGGCCACCTGCCGGGAATGTCGATGGCCTCGATCCCGCTGCAGCACTCTGCAATATTCATCGGAAACTGTTTTTAAATATTTCCTTTCATGCATTGACAGTGAGGTGAAGTTGGATCCGTTGCACCAACACAGTATTTTTGGGCCTATACGCAAGACAAACACTGTGTCCACATAGAAATCGGCGTTAATTTGTTCCATGACCTGCTGTTCCACAGCCGACGGCGGAGGTCACATTTTGATGGAGGTGAAATGCTAGAGGCCCGTGCACTGTGCGGTGTCAGTGCACGTTAAAGAGCCCCAGGTGGTCGAAAACTCTGGAGTCCTTCACTAAGGGGTCCCCATAGCCTGAGTTCCTTTGGGACGTTACATGCCCAGCAATTCTGGACAAAAGCATTTTTGAGCGGGAAACCGCTTATGAAAGCAATTTTTTCATATAATGTAAGATTTCACTATAACAATAAATACATTCGCAGGTCACCCGATGGCAGTCTTCTATTTTTTTCTATTCATGTTTTTGCTATCGTAAAAAGCGTTCCCCATTGGTTTTCTATGGCAGTCTTAACTGCTCGTTGCGATCGATGGAAACAATTTAAAAGAAAGATTTTGCTACATGTCAGAGTAATGGACCATACCTTCGATATTTCCATAACAGTGTCTTACAATTTTCCAATTTTCAAACATTTTCCCCGAGAAAGCTGCACTTGAACCCCCATAAACCATAAACCTTCCTTCTTCGCAACCTTTTTCTCTGTAAAAATTGCTTTTGTTGCTCTTTCGCTTCGTCCCTGTCGGTTGGACATGCAATTTGGTTTGATTTACGCTGCACATGAACATGGTATTTTGGACGTGATTGTAGGCCAGACCGAATGTAGCTTGTTTTAAACTTAAGTTAGAAAAGAACGCCAACCAAAAATTGAACCTAGGAACCATTCCCCCTTCCTACATCCATAGTGTACGGCCAGTGACCAGACGGCTGTCTAAACGAGGGCTTAAAAAGGCATGCTGCAACTCGCCTGCAGTCACTCCTTATGAAGGAACCAAGTAGGTTCTGAAACGTCGCGATATTTTTTTTGTTTTTGGTGGGCGTTATTGTCTAACTTAATCTAAAGTTCCTTTTCCAAACCATACAGACCTCTGTCGAATGTTTTCTTTGCTTGTTCCATGGTCCGAATGTGTTGTACAAGCAACCGCTCTTGCTCGCTCGAAAGAGTTCGGCGCTTACGTTCTACAAAAACTCTGTGCAGGTTCCTGTCCTTCATTTTCTTTACTGTTCTGTTGTGAGCGTCTTTAGGGACAACAAAATGCTTGCACCGGCGCTGCTTGATGCTCTCTAGAGTTATTTTCACGACTTGTTTGCGGCATTCGGTGATCAGTGTTTTGGTTATCTACGTTCAGATCATCCTAGAGACCAAGAAAACGAGGGTGAAGTTTTGTGGGAAGCAATAAAATAATTATCTTTAGTTTGGGCCCCGCAGAATGCCGCCATGTCACGTGTAGCTGTGTAGATGTGTACCTTGCTGCTTAAGTAAGTCCCTCAGAAGATCTACTCGCGCTAACATTTTTTTAAACGATGCTTATTTCCTCAGGGCATAAAAGTTATGAAATCAGGGATGTGGAGGAGCTAACATTCTTAAACTTTGCATAACACCATAACCAACTCCAATTTTATTTAGTCAAGGATGCTTGGTCGGTTGAGCTGCGTAGTACGAAAAAATGTGGCGTGCAGGAAGTTGCGGTCTTCCGACTGTTTTTTTTTTTTTTGTTCTCTAAGGCTCGCATCGCTGTTTTTTTTTTCTGCCTGGCAGTAAATGATATCGTCAGCCTTAAGTGGAGTTCGAGTGAACATGTGGCATGTCACAATAGTTAATTATCTCATTATCATGATTGCATGTTCAAAAGTAAGGTGGCGTCAAGCACCAAAATATAGCGTTTCTCCCCTCTCTGTCATAACCTGGCCCGTGTAGGCATGGCCAATCCTTAATATTAAGATAAAGGAATTCACTCCGCTCTTCAGGTTGTCAACTCTCTTTAGGCAAGAAGGAGCTACTCATTTAGCTCTGTCGATCGGAGTGTGTGCGTGATCATGATGTGTGAGTGTGCGTGTTTAAAGAGTGCCATGTGCGCGAACGTTTACTCCCTGGACATCTTAAGTACCCTTGGAACACCTGACAAGCACACACGCTTGCACTCACGTAGACGCACGCACACATGCCCCCCTCCTCTCTCTCCCCATATAGACTCCGGAATAAACGCATAAACGCGTGCGCGCACACGACGGTCGAAACAGGCGGCGCACCGAGCGGTGTCCGCGAGTCTGGCGCTCGCCAAAGCGAGAGAAGCGTCCGCGGATATTTGCGGCGCCGCTGCACGCCCATGGAGGCTACGACAGGCGGCAACAGGCGGTAAACGTGGCACCATCGCTAAACGTTGTTTGCTCTATCCAGAGGTGAAGAGGAGAAAGGAGCCGATGTGAAAAACGAAACTGGAAGGCGCGAGGTGGAGAGAGAGAGAGAGGGGAGGGGGGGGGCACTAGCGGCCCTTGACGAAAGCAAGCAGGGAAGGGGGGATGCACAAGGCAAACAGAGAGCCGCCGCAGCAGTTCGTGGATGAGGAGTGAGTAGGAGCACATTGGAAGCCATTATCCGCCCGCTGCGGGAACTCGGGAGCGGCTGCACGGAGAGCCGCAAATTGCACGGTACGCGCGTCCGATTCGGCTTTGGCGATGGCCCGGGTCGTTTGGCGCCGTCGTCTCTTCTTTTTTTTTTTGCGCCTTCGTTCCCTCCTCTGCCTCTTCCTTTCTGCTTCTTTCTTTTTTGCGCTCTTCCAAGTAGTCGTTTCTGCAGCAGCCTTGTATTAATAACAAGGCCCCTAATATATGTGCGGTCGCCGGCGCTTTCGGAGCACAATGAAATCGTTTGTGTTCGGGTATAGCACGGTCGATGGCGATGAACTCTTGAGTGGATGGTGAACGTTAAGTGAGTAGTCGCTGCTTCTTTCCCTTCGTTAGTAAAGTGTTCAAGTACGGAGAACACCAAGCGTGCTGTGAATTACCGAGTCGTTAGTCCTTCGTCTTATTTTGGCCAAGACTGTCAAAAAAAAAAGCAGTGAAATAGGCTCAGACCACAACAACGGAAACGAGGCTGCACGTTTCATGTGAAGCACAAAAACAATGCATACAATGCTTTAACTTAAGGCAGTCGTGAACTTTCTCATGTCTGGTGCATTCTAGGTGGACTACACATGACCCCATAAGCACCTTTCACGTTCTTCGCAATACTTAACACTAAGTGCGCAAATCACGAATCATGGCCTACTTTTGCAAAACAAACACTACCAAGTTCAACGTACTTAGCAATGATCAATTTAATTTTAATGCTGTATCTCCCTATACGCCCGTTGTTCAGGAAGCATGGTCGAAGGGTGGAGAGGGTGCCGTCATCTTAGGGCACTTTAAAAAGAAGGGGCCAAGAGAGCATCTTGCCACCCAGCAAATAGCTCCTCTTTGACAGAGGGCCTTTGCGAAGAAGGATGACCTGAAAGGGCACAGTTTCGCTCATGCCAGTTCGACTATGCTCGGCATTAGACTTCGGACAACACTGGTGGTTGCTGACATAGCGGTTGATCTTCATAACACAAGCCCACGCAATGTAGCTCACACATCGGTCACCTCCTACTGAGAGCAGCATTAAACAGGTATCCCGAGCTACCACGTAAATACTGTTTAAAATGTCTACAGCACCATGGCAGTGACGCAGCTGTCCACTGAATCACAACGCGGTGTCAAAAAATTGTCACGAGCGCAGTACTCCTTCTCAGGTTCATGGACGACATACTAAACAATGTGAGGGTGCAGAGAAGCTCTCAACGAACACAAGTGCCACCTAAATGAAGCGATCCCACTGCAAACATGCAATATGGAGGTGACACAGTGCCATTGTAAAACTAAAGCCCGGAGCACGTCACGTGCGCGGTTCCCCTTGAAAGCGCAGCTGTCGTCACGCAGGAAGAAACAAGTCGGCGGCCACGGCCATGCACACGGGACGACGTACCGAGCACAAGCTTCGCTTGACCCTGCGCCGCCGGAAGGGCGGCGCCGGTGCCCGCTGCGACGGCTACCTGCGAACGGGAGGAGACAGTATATACCGTAAGCAACACCGGAAACCCGAAAGGATGCGCAAAGCCCCTCCCACTTGGCGGCCCGACTAGTACGCAAACTGGAACCACGAAAGTGCCGGCGGTGGTGGAGAAGAGGGCCGCAGACAAAGCTTTTCTCAATACGGGGTCTTTTCTCTCGCGCGCGAGTATGCGTGTGTGTGTAGTTAACGGATGAGACCCCCACAGCCGCCCGCACTGGCCGCGCGGTGACCGAGCCTCACATTAGGGGCCAGACCCTCCTCTCTTGCGAGGGCTGGCTGGCGGCCGAACTGTCGGCGTCGGCTTTTTCAACTATGCTGTAGCGTACGGCCACTACTCGTACTTACGCCCATTCAGCCGCCGAGCGCTCGGGGGCTGTGCACTGCGCAGTGGTATACGCCAGCACGTATGCACGAACGAGCTCGTTATTCGAACGCCGTGCTAAGACTCGCTTCAACTGCTCCTCGCGGTTCTCAACCGCTGCGGCGGCGTCGTCTTTCGGGTGGTCCAGGGCCCGTCCGTCCGTGCTCACCCTGCAGCTCGTGTACAGTGGCTCCAGGGACGCCAATTTAGAGGAGGTGGTACTACGACAAGATGGGGCATGCGGAAGACGCTCGTCCTGGGTGTGCTTGAGTGGGTGTTTGCGGTGGTGTCTTTATTTTTCTTTCCTTTTTTGTTTTGTTGACCAGCGGCGCAGCAGTTGGCTTGGGGTTACTTTCGCAAATGGCGAGGCGCGGTCAAGAGAGGAGGCAGGATGGAAAAACGGCGGCTTTCGGTGGAAACAATTGCGACAGCCTGAAAGAGAGAGCAGCGGAGGTTACACGCAAAAGTGAAGTCCGTTTCCAGGGCTCCTTTCGCGCGGGAAGTAACAGACCGGCGCGTTTTTTCTCGCGTTTTTTTTTTTCGTTTTCGGACTGCCGTTAAAGCTACAACACCTTGCGGCAGGTTAGTTGAAACAAAAAGTGAAGGGAAACTGAAGACGAGAACTTGGAAAGAGGCAGGAAGGGAAAGAACATGCTTTAAACCGCCTTATTCTGTTTACGGTTTTTTTTTTTATATAAGCCAATTTTGAGCTAGCTAGAAACAGCTGGGAACACAGAAAGTTGTTGGAAACTTGCACTGGCCACACTGAAGCGCTGTCTTTCGCCGCTTACAAAGAAGCCGTTAGAGTGGCGAGCAGACGACGCCAGTCGCCTTCCGGTTGTGCGGGCGTCGTCTGGCAGTTCGAGAATGCTGCTTGTGCCGCCAAGAATGGACTACTTCTTGGTTGGCTCGGAGTCCGCAACTGCATTCGGCTTCTGGTGTCATGTTCTTCGTCTTTATCCGTAAAGAGTAAGGAGAGGAAGGGGCGTCACTTTAAGTCAGAAGCGAGAACGCGCTAACAAGAACCGCGCAAGTTGTGACGAAAATCGCCAAATACACATGCGCTTGGAGAAGATAAATATATATATTTTTTTATATAGCGCTTCGCCACTTGCTTCCTATGTTTTCTGGAGTCGCCCTGAACCTACAATAATGATATCGCTCATTTCTATAACATAGATACATTCGACGAATACTTAAGAAGACAGGGAACAAATTTTTGTTTTGTGTTTTCTTTGTAATGAGGAGCCTTTTGTTCACTTGTAGGCACTCCGCCTCCTGGTGCAACGCTGGCGTAAATGCTTGAGAGAATTAAAACTACAAAATAGCGATTTGTGCGCCCTTTCACTGCGTGCCGAGTGATCTCTAACTTACTTGCGCTCTCGCACCACCGTTAGGGCTGTTGAAACACTAACCACAACTGTAAGAGGGAGGAAATTCAGTCGTAAATTTCTCGGGGGAGAGTGGGGGCAAAACGCGACACAAACTTGCAAATCAATGGTTTCTTTTCATTATTCGCAGGTGCCAAAAAACAAATATTGCCCTAATTATTCTTATTCTCCTGGCCTCACGCCCACCTGATGTGAAAAAAGACAGCTGAAGGGGGAACACTGTGAACTTTAATTATATTTAATATTTAAAAACATTGTATTTTGCCCCATCCCGCGAGGCAAAATGTGACACGGCACGGGGCAAAATGAGACGATCTTCCAAAATAAAGCTATTACTCATCCTTGGAATGAATGCACACGAAGTTGTCGCCATGGGCATAGAGACAATCTCCTCGGGCCTATTCGACTGAGAGGCACCGACCGAACCTCAGATCCTGAGACCGAACCTAACGCTGTTGACCCACTACAGACCATGGTTTGTAGAACTTGCGTGGTCTGTAGAACTGCATGTAGCTTAGCTACGCGGTTATTTTTTTTTTTTTCAACTTGCTGCCTTCGTCGCATTTTTTTTCTGTTTCATTGTCACAGCTGTTCCTCTTACGTTCAGCCCTGTTGAATGGACCTATGATTTGGTCCAATACGTAGCACGTGAACACCACGCTTTGAATGTGGTTGTAGGCCAGACAATAGAGAGTTTGCTCCATTGTCAGAATCCGCTGTACAAGTAGCTGTTCTTGTCCGCCGGAAAGTGTGTGACGCGGAGGTTCCCAAGATTGTTTATGAGATTCCGGCATTTCGCATTCTTTCATTCGCTTCACTCCTCTTTGGTGGTCACCTCTGGGAACACCAAAACGCTTGATGGCAGCGGCGGCGCTGCTTGCGGCTATCCAGAGCTTTCTTCATGTAATATGCGTGCTAATTGGCATTCAGTGTTTTCATTTTGCACGTTCAAAGCAGGCAATAAAACCATTACCATTACATAATTTCTCCCAATACCACACAATGTCGCGTTTTTCCCTACGTGTAGACCGCTGCTAAAATAATTATAAGATCCGGAGCAGCGAAAATTCTTAAACTCTGCATATTATGAGAGATTTTGCATATGGGGGTGCAGCGATGGCGTAGAGGCAGAACATCCGCCTCGCGCGCAAGAAGGCCCGGGGCTGGAATCTCGGTGCCGCGCAATTCTCTACCGGATAAAAAAAATCCACGTGTAGATTGAATTGCATAAGCAGGCCTGGGGTGCAGACACCCTGGTGCAGTACTTGGCCACAACTTCATATATGAGTACACCAATTAACCCTCGTCATC